>NC_090744.1:86085935-86110935 GCF_036898095.1 Palaemon carinicauda | reverse complement strand
GATTTGACTTGTGTTGGGGTTCAACTTCATGCCCAATAATTTGTCCTAGGGCTCAAACAGGGAAAAATAGCCCAAAGAAACAAATAAACTGCACGAGAAGTAATGAATAATTAACATGAAATATTTTGTGATCAGTAACAACATTAAAATAGATCTGTCCCATATAAACTTTGAAGAGAGATTCAAGTTAGCCTGTTCAACATTAAAACATTCGCTGCAAGTTTGAACTTCTGGAATTCCACCGATTAAACTACCTGGTTGGGAAGATCATTTCACAATCTGGTGATAGCTTGAATAAATCATCTAGAATACTATTTTTTTTTTATTAGCAAGACAGATTGTACAGATATAGTTACAATAGTGTTTATATTATGCTACATAAATAATATTAAGGTTGCAAACATCTTAACTCACAATGAATTCCATATTTGATACATCTTACTTCTGTTTAATTCCAAAAGTTTGTTATATCGTTCTCAAATTAATCATCCTTCGCTGCTCCAAAATATATCTTCGTATGAAAATGTTTGACATAATTTTGTCTCTGATATTTACATCTTCCATGTCACAAATATGGTCTCTAAGCATCCACAATGTTACTATGTAAGTACTGAACATAATGTTACAAATGTTATTTTTTATTCTACTTAATTTGGGAAAGATAAAGAAAATAATCTCAATATTTCTACTAAATTTTGTATCACACAGATAACTCATTAATTCCCTTACCCAGATTAGCACTTTCTTCGTTTTATCACAATCATAAAACATATGAATACGGACGTCCTCTTTCCCACAGTTTAGACAATATGAAGAATATGCCAAATTCATAACATGTAATTTTTTCCTTGTTGGCAGTGCCTGGTGAATATACTTGTAAATAACAGTCCTATCCTGGACATCAAGGAATTTACTGTTAATATTTTTCCAAATGCTTTCCCAGTTAAACAGAGGGAAATTCTCGACAACTTTCGGAGTTTCATCTTTTCTAATACCTTTATAAATTGTTTTACTATTCATTATTGGAAAATTTTTGCATCGAATAATTTTCCTTACATTATCTATACACACATTATAATATACATTACCAGTAAATCCATATTCATTACATTCAAAGTCACAGTTTATAATTCCATCTAATCTAAGTTTACAATAGTAATACATTAAAACATTGGGTTCTGATCCCGATAAATACAGTTTTAAGAAACTACTTATGAATATACTCAAAGCTTTGTCATGTAAGTCTTGGATACCCAGACCTCCTTCGCTTCTGTGAAGCTTTAGCGTAGATTGTTTAATTGGCTGATAACGACCATTCCAGATATACTCAAATACCACTTTGTTTATTCTTTTGCACACTTGTATGGGAATAGGATACACATGCGATACATACCATAGTTTTGATAACACACAAGCATTAATGTATATAGCTTTTTGATGTAAGGTTAAAATTCTACTGTTCAACATGTTTAATGATGTCTCAACATTATTAGCTATATTATCCCAGGTACTATTCAAACCTAATACATAATCATTCGAACAAACAATTCCTAAAATCTTTATAGAATCAACCACAACTTCCAGGTAATCAAGTGGCCATGTGGTTTTCCCTCGGAAGTTACCAACGCCAATAATTTTGGACTTCTTGTTTCTATTTAGCACCGCTCCTGTAGCCTTTTCGTATTTCACAATTACTGACTCGGCTTCAACAATACAATTCTCTGTTCTAACTATGATGTTTGTGTCATCAGCATATCCGACAACACCAACTGAAACTTGTCTAGGAAGTTTAATTGACTTTATTTGACTTTTCCTAATTAGCCTGTACAAAGGTTCTTGGTGAATAACATAGAGGATCATTGATAGAGGACATCCTTGTCTAACAGATCGTTCAACATTGATAGGATTACCCATTATATGATTTATACACATTCTGCTACATATACCAGTATAAAGCATCTTTACCAGCGCAACAAAATTATCTCCGAAACCAAAAGCTGTCATCACCTTGAGTAGAAATTCTATATCCACTCGGTCGAATGCTTTATTCCAGTCAAGAGACATAATTGCACAATCCAAATTTTTCTCATTTGCAAAATAAATGATGTCCCTAACAAGCAAGTTACAATTAACGATTGATCTATCTGGCACGGCGCAGAATTGCCCTTGAGAAATTATTCTATCAAGTAGATTTTTAATTCTGTTACTCAAAATCTTAGAAATAATTTTATAATCAACACAAAGAAGGCTTATAGGTCTCCAGTTCCTCAATCTTTCTCTATCTTCTCCTTTGTGTACTAAAGAAATTATTCCGGTTGATTGGGATTTAGTTAATGATAAATTCTCGAATTCATTTCTAACAACCTCATGAAATTCTTTCTTAAGAATATCCCAGCAATATAAGTAAAACTCAGCGGGTATCCCATCTACACCTGGAGTCCCATTCAAATTCATTGATTTTGTAGCTATCCAGAGCTCCTCCAAAGTAACTTCCCTTTCGAGTAAATCATTATCCTTTTCATCTATCACCTTATCTATACTTGATAACAAATCGTCTTGTTCTGTGGTATCTAAATCAATCTTTTGATATAATTTCCTATATTCTGTTGTTGCATAATGTAGAATGGCTTCAGTAGAATCTAAATATTCTCCATTATCCGTCATCAGATTTTCCATTTTATTCTTAATTGCTCTTTCTTTCTGTTTCTTTATCAAATATGCTGAGAGTTTCTCGCCTTCATTACATTCTTTTAATTTTGCTCTTAACCTGATGCCTTCGACTTCCACCATTTTCAACTCTGTAATTTGATTCTTTAGATAATCAATTTTACCCTTATCAAAACCATCCATTTTGGAATATTCATGTTTTAGTCTACTTTCAAAATAATTGATCAGTCCAAATCGTTCATATTTTTTCATCTTACCACACCTTTGGAAAAACTTTGCTATATTTACTTTGGCGTATTCCTCCCACCATAAACTAATGTTCTGAAATCTATTAATATTCCTAACAAGACCGACCCAAAAATCCTTAAACTGAGACTTTATTTTTTCATCTTTCAATAGTGATGAATTCATCTTCCAAAATGGTACCCCGACCTTAATACTGGGATTTGTTTAATCGCATTTTTATGGCTGCGTGATCAGAAAAGGAAACATTGACACACTCTACATTTTGTATTCTCTCATATAATCTAGCGACGTAGAATCTATCAAGTCTGGCACCATAATTACCCCTAATAAAAGTAAATTCAACATTATTATTTAATGAGAACCATGCATCTTTTAGGCCAATGTTTCTAACCAAGTTTTTCAAAGCTATTGATTTATTGTGGGGATTTGGATTAGTACAATCACGGTCACTAACCACACAATTCCAGTCACCGTCAATTATAATGTTGTCGAGATTTCCCTTCATGTAATAGAGAAGTTCGGTACCTATTAGGTCATCTCGTTCCCGTTTAACATTACTACCAGATTGACCATATATATTGATTACTTGAAATTTAATATTTGAACTAGATAAACTTAAACTTATAATTCTATCATTCCAGTGCAATTCACACCTGTCTACCTTTATTCCAGAGTTTTTTCGAACAAAAATCAATGTACCACCTTTAAAACATAAAGAACCATTAAAGAATACATCAAAATAATCGCAGAGAACATACAAATCTTTCTGAATTTTCACATTGTGCTCCTGAATGAGAGCAATATCAACTCTATGTTGAATTAAAAAGGATTTTACAATATATTGTTTCCTAGTGTCATTCAGACCATTTACATTTATAGTTATTAGATTAATATACATTGTGATTAGTCAGTAGGTCTCACTTTTTCTTAACTTGCAACAGTTTGTTACCTGACGTCTCTACTTCGCTGCTTAAAGAGTCTATTCTTCTCTTCAGCGTTGAGCCCTTATGCCCAACGACTGTTGAACTTTGCCCTTTTCTTCCACTCCTTTTCCCATAATCATTGCCCCTTTCCTTCTGAATCTCTCCACTGAATCCTTCTTGATTACCTTCACACGGTGATTCATGGTTCCGATCTGAGCAGATAGCAGTAGGTGGCTTTTCATTAAAACACCCACTTACCGCTCCTCCTTCGCTAGTTATACGGTCGACCATTAACAACTCATGCACACCAATTATTTCTTTCCAGGATGTCTTCTCCGTAACATCCTCACTATCTATAGATAATTTCATGTGGTCATTGACGTCATCATCTTGAGTATTTTGTTCTGCATTCGCTTCCATTATTTCTTCGTATTCATCATCCTGTCCTAATTCGTTTTCTATAACTTTAATTACACTATCATCTTCGACCTCGCTGATTTCGTGTCCTATTCTTGCCGTCCTATTTTCAGTTGTATCTTGGCAATCTTCTATTGCCTGGCTTACCCGAATTACACCGTCCTGCTTTTCCCCTGAAGGTGTTTCATTTACCTTATCTGACTTTGTACCGTTTTTCAGAAAAACGTCAGTACGGATCTCTTTATTTCCACTAGTGTTTTCCAGTCCTTCATACGGTATGACGATTTCCTCATCTTGGGTAGAACTTTGATGTATTTCAGCTTCCACTTGCAGTCTAGTGATTGATGACTCAGCTTCTTGCACAATAAGTTTACTAACACCTTCGTTTTTCTTCATAAGGCTCTTTTCTAATGGAACAGCATTTATACTCTCATTATTAAGATTGTGTCGACTCATTTCTTGAACCCCCTTCTCCACTCCTCCCCCTCCTCGCCTAGGTAACTCAGGAAAATCATTGTTACTGAAAATATTAGTTCTCTCTAAGTATGGAGTGGAACATTCCGCTGCAAAATGGCTACTCATTCCACACCTTCGACACGTTTGTGTTTGTCCATTGTGCCACAAAGATAAATATTGACCCTTATAGTACAAACTTGAAGGAATGTCTTTTTTCTTAATCATCATTACTGTCCTAAGACCATTTAGAACGTGTTTATACCTATTTCCCGAGCATTTACTTTGCCTCACACCAAATACCTCGCCATATTTACTTAATATTAAAGCCACCTCTTCATCACTCATTTCAAATGGAACATTTCTTACACTTACATAAATCTTCGAACCTGATACGTTACACACTTTTACCCTCAATTTACCTTCGTCGATGGTTAACTCCTCATTTTCATATTCCGAACAAATTCTTGTAAAGGTAGATTCATGCTTGAACTTAACGTAATATTTCTGTCGAGAAATAGCTTGAATTCCATATAGTTCATCATCGTCTAATTTCATGACATTACCGAGTATCTTCTCCATACATAAAAAGTCAATGAAACCATCAAGGCTAACTATTGCTATTGTATTCTGTCGCTTGATGGGAGTTTCAGCAACAAGCCTTCCACTAACCCCCCTACCATCACTCCAAGAAAATGGAGCTGCCATTACGAGTATTGTTTATGTGAGTCTCTGTCTCAAACACGAAAATTAATGAAACTTACTGTTAAACCATAACACAGTAGTGCCGAGAGGATATTCAGTGCAAGGCGAGCACCAATTTCTGCCTGGGGCAACAACAGCCCCAGGCCATACTTCCACTGGTAGGTCCTCGTTTGAACACTTATTTTCGAATTTCGTCAATAAATTGAAAACAGTTTTCTTATGAAGTGTCACTTCTTCGAACAACAACACACCGGTCCGCCGGTTCTTCTTCTTCTCCCCCAATCTGGTGATAGCTTGAATAAATCATCTAGAATACTATGTAGTGTTATGCCTTATGATGAAGAAGACAAGACTTTTAGAATTAACTGTATACCTTAGTACTACGTACAGGATGATACAGTCTGGGAAGATATGATGCAAAGGATGGTCAGAATTAGCAGATATCTTATGCAACAGGCATAAAGAACTGACACAACGACGATGTGAGAGATCAATATCTATTTCAGGAATAGGTAATTTAACAGACCACAAGTGCTTGTCTACAAAATTAAGATGAGAAACAGAAGCTGAAGACCAGAGAAGAAAACAATACTTGAAACAAGGAAGAATAAATAAAAAAATGCAGAGTAGACTAATCACCGAAAATCTTAAATGACTTTTTTGGTAAGCATATTTTTTTGTGCAATTAAAGAAGAAACAGACGGCGTGTGTTTCTCAAAAGCAAAATTGCAATCAAGAAGGACACCTAATATTTCAAAGGATTTCTATATAGTTAGATAAATATTATCAATGTAGAGATCTAGATGTTGAAGAGCAACTGTCCTTGAACTCCTGACAATCAACGCTTTTAGTTTGTTAGGGTTCATATTCCGGCCCCATAATCTACGCCATGCACTAATTTTAGCTAGAGCTCTAATAGTAATTCAGCAACCCCAGATCTACATTCAGTAGATGGATTTGGGGCTAAGAAAGTAGCACTATCTGCATATGCAACGAGTTCGTTTTCTAGGCTAAATCACCTATCACGTGTGTATAGTATGACAAGCAATGGGCCAAGGTCGCTACCCTCAAAAACACTAAATATAACATTCTTACACCCAATAAGGTGCCCATCAACACAAACTCTTTGCAATCTATTACTTAAGAATTCAATAATATTCTTGGAAAAGACCCACTACTCACAACTGTTTGAAATCGAAAACAATGGCTTCATAATTAACACGGCCAAAGGCGTATCTCACATTAAGGATAACCGGACAAACTTCCTAGGCACAATCGAGGGATTTCTGTAATTCTCTGGCGATTTTAAGAACATTACAAGCTTCAAGGCCTTTGCTAGAGCCAAATTGCAAACTACGGAACATATGATTACCTATTTAGACATTTTGCTAAAAGACCTTTAGAAGCTTTAGATAAAATGGGTGTTATGGAAACTGGGCGGCAATCAGCAGGGTTAGAGCTACCACAAACACATTTACTAGATGGAGTAACATTACCAATTCTCCTACAATGCTAAAAGAAGCTCTTCTTTTTAATTCATAGATAATGACAGAAATATTTGGAGCTATGAAACCACCATTCTTTATAAAAATAAAGGATGTATACCATTCCGCTATATACCTCCACAAGCATCAAGGTCTATCAGGAGTGTTTGAAATCCTCATGACCAAAATCCTAAATGAGTTAGTTTAGCCTCAGGAAAACAGGAATGAGGAAGACTGGGTTTCTTATTGCTCTACGTGATGTCAAACACATCAGTCAAAAGGATACATCTTTGAAAGTTTATAACTTTTAAAACAGCTATATCTTTCTATTTACCTTATCTCACCTCGATATGTATAGACACAACAAATACCTACAGCAATTCACAATCTTCTTGACTCTCATTTATTTGTGAGGGGTTTGGATGCTATCCTGTGCCTCCTCTTAGACTCTAGTAGATGTTGAAACCTATTTTCAGCTAGGAGAGATAATTGTTAGCAGGACAAAATTGCATTCAGAAATAATTTCCTAATCCCTGAGCATTATAACTATATTCAATCTCCTTTGTCTGGCATCTCTCATTACTCGGCATCAATGATCCTAACAGTTACAACACCTAAAAATGTTAATAATCAACAGATCTCTCATTGCTACATCGACAAAACATACCGAACAACCACAGAGTCAGCACACCTTGTCTCAGAACCAACATTATTCCTAACTAATAACTTTTTCTTATGGATATTCCAATATATGCTTCACTTCATCATATAACATTTTGTTATATTTCAACAGCTTAGCTTTTGTATTGTACTTTTCTTTTTGCTGGCCATATCCCTGCATATATTTTCAAATCTTTCACACAAGTATTTATATACACCTTATTGTCTACATCCACTATGTTCTTTTCCTAGTAGCCTGCAGTCATATTTTACCTTCTTAATTAAAAATCCTATACACATTCACGATGTTATAATTGAAAGTAGCCTTCTATGATTTTCATATTCTTCCATATCAAATTCACATTTACACAATGGGGAAATTGTTCCTTTAACCTATTAATTAAAATTCTGCTTCATCCAGTCATGCCCATCAAACTCTGGTCAGCACGTGGTTACACGATCTTCCCAGCACTGCAGTCCTACTTGTAATTCCTTCAGTATCTGAGCTTTTTTCTTTCTTAATCCTTTCCTAATGTCTTCTGTCTCCTCAACCATTTCTTCTAGATGCCTTTACCTACCACTAACTCGTCCCATCAGATACTCATTTAACCAGGACTATATTCATTTCTGAGAGTATAAATCCATTTCGCCTTTTTCCGAGATACATTTGTTCATCGAAATTTTACCCTGTTTCTTATTTCAAAAAGAGCATTTTTTCTCCTTTTCTTTTTTCTTTCTGGTCTACTATATAGCCTGTTTTCCTCTTTTTTTCCTTCTTAATTTTTTTGACTACTATAACTATAATTATGTTTTCTCTTTTATCTTGCAACTCCACATAAAATGTTCTTTTATTATTTTTCTCAATAAAAATGTATTTTCTTGCTCTACCACATACTGATTTTATTCTTTCTTCTACCCTCTTGTACCAAAAGCGCTTCCCTCCTTTTTTTTTTGTGACCCCCATACTATTATTTGACTATATATTTCCTTAAATATTTTCCATTCCTTATTTAAGTAAAACATCATTAATCACGTTTACTGCTACGTTTTCATACCTTCCTTTGCAACATATCTATCGTTATTTGTGCTTTAAGAATAATCATCACACATACCTACAGCCAATCTTTATCTCAACATTATTTCTTTGAGCTCCTCTTCCTTCTGATACAAGTAAATCTTTGCTTGCCATTTTTTCCAGTCGTATTCAAGCATTTTTCCTAGAGTCATTGACTGTTTATGGTCATATCATTACGATTTACAGCCATAAGTTTTGGATACGATAGATAACTAAACGTGTCTTTTTTTTTTTTTACCCTAACAGTGATTCAGCCCATTTTATTTAGCACCAGGTATATTCCTTCAATATAGATACACAAAATATAATTTAAGTGTGTGCGTGGTGGGGGGGGGGGGGAGGCCTAGGCTCCAGGTTGCTTTCCGTAATGTACTTGAAATTTGATCTTTTATCATGTGAGAATTGCTGCATTTATTAAAAAAAAATCTTTATGTTATTAAAATAATACACTCATTTTAATTGTCTTAGATAGTAATACTATTTTGGAAATTACTACAGCTTAGCACAAACACATAACCCCACCATGCAGACGGGCTTAACCTCCACTATATTTCCTGCGTTCGTATTTTTCTATCATATATAACATTTATGACAACAATTATTATTGCAAAATACAATGTATTTACAGTTTCGTTGGTTAACTTTTACAGCAGCAAATTTTTCTATTACGTCATCAAAGTTTATTTTGTTTTTGCTCTCTTGCTCTACAATTAATAGAGTTAAAGCAGACAACCTTTCTTGCCTTATACGTGTCCGAAGATAAGACTGAATTTACTAAATGATCGCTCACAAATCGCAATTGATATTGCTATGGTTAGTCCAACTCGAATGTTTGGGAAGAAATGTTCATCCCCATATTGTATAATAGAATATATATATATATATATATATATATATATATATATATATATATATATATATATATATATATATATATATATATATATATATAAAGGTATATATATATATATATATATATATATATATATATATATATATATATATATATATATATATATATATATATATATATATATATATATATATATATATACATAAATATGTATATATGTATATATATATACATATATAAGGATATATATATATATATATATATATATATATATATATATATATATATATATATATATATATATATATATATATATATGAATATGCAGGTTAGTGATGAAAACATCTCGTGTCTTAAACGGCATTCTTCAATCTACAATTTCGCTGAATAGTTCCAAGCCATCTAAGCTAGTGTTGGTTGCAGATGGCAACTCCTCAATATTCAAAAGAAACCCAAACTGTTAAAAAAATTTTCACTCTATCTTTGCAATTATTCCGTAATTGCACGAGAGAGAGAGAGAGAGAGAGAGAGAGAGAGAGAGAGAGAGAGAGAGAGAGAGAGAGAGAGAGAGAGAGAGAGAGAGAGAGAGGTGTTCTATCATTTATTCGATACATCTGTAATATATTTTGAGAGCAATAACCGTGTGTTGTCACACTACCTCAACCTTTTGATTTGATATTAGGCCATTTTGAAGGAAAGGCCTCATAAAATATTCATTTCAAAAGGGAAAATATATTCATCACTTCTTGCAAATCTGCCTTTAATTGTCCTAATGAGACTTGGTGATATGTGAAATACATTTCCCCACATCTGTGTTATTTACGATGTAATCTGTGAGGCACAACGGGAAATTACTCGACCCAGAGCTATGAGAGAAGTTTGTTAACATCGAATTGTTGGGGAAGGGAAGGGATTGGTTCGAAAAGGGCAGGGTTAGGGGGTCAGGGAGGGTTGTGGTGGAAACAAATGCACATATTGACAGCCAGAGGCTTTGTATCGTTATTTTGTATCTGAAATTTTATTGTAACTTAATTTATTTCCTATATTTTCCAAATGTGTCACCCAAAGCTGTTTATTTTAGTCATATATTTACGTTGAAAATAGCTTCTTTTGAAAGGAATGGTTATATATATATATATATATATATATATATATATATATATATATATATATATATATATATATATATATATATATATATATATATATATATATATATATATATGTGTGTGTGTGTGTGTGTGTGTGTGTGTGTATGTGTGTGTCCACGACTCTTAATTGTTGTCTCTACATTTTCATTGACCATGACCCTAGTTTTATTCATATCAATTTTGAGTCATACATTTCTGCTTTTTTCTATTCAAATCTTCTTTCATCTTTCGTAATTCCTGCCATGATTCACAAAACACAACTATGTCATCTACGAATCTTATGTTGTTAAGGTATTCCCCATTAATATTAATTTCTTAATTTTCCCGGTCTAAATTCTTAAACACTTCTACGAATCATGCTGTGAATAATGTGAATGATAGGGTCTCCCTGTCTAACTCCTTTCTCAATGGGAAATTTCTCACAATTTTTATGTAGTTTCAGGATCACTGTACTTTCTGTAAAGATATCTCCAGGTAAGTGTTGTAACGTAAGACTCTTCTATTCATTGTTTTTGAAGGGGTTTTATTAGTGCTGATATATATATATATATATATATATATATATATATATATATATATATATATATATATATATATATATATATATACATATATATATATATATATATATATATATATATATATATATATATATATATATATATATATATATATATATATATATATATATGTATATACATACATATATATATATATATATATATATATATATATATATATATATATATATATATATATATATATATATATCTATATATATATATATATATATATATATATATATATATATATATATATATATATATATATATATATATATATATATTTGGACTTAGGCCATGTCGTGCTGATGGAAGTTCCTTCATAAGTAGCTTCCTAAGTTATATGTGACTACAGTGATATATCCCAGAGAATTTACCGAAGGTACCCAGAATTCTAACTCCTGGAGCGAGTATCCCTTAAATTTCTCCAAGGGATATCACGTAAGGACGTATCTTGACACATCTCATAGCTATTTACACCCCGAATAGCCTTTCACTTCGAGAGGGAAAGTGGCAAGAAAAATAGGAGAGTCGTTAAAGAGGTAAACAACTCGACTCTCCTAATGTACTGTAAATAGTTCGGCCAATCGCCACCGCACGGCGCCACCAAACCATTCTTTCGTTTGCAGCTTTGTTTTCGAAGCTTTTTCATCGCTGTGATGGATTCCCCTGCTTCATCAGCATCTGGAAAGTTAAGTAATATCTTTTAATTGCGTAAATGTAAGCTCTTGCGATCGTTCTTTTGTTCATTTAGTTAGCAAGAACGATATTCCCGGCTTATTTGCTTTAATAACTGAAGCTATTTAGTATTTTAGCAAGGGATTTTTATATTATGTCATTGTTGTCGTGAATTTGGCTATTAATTCGAGCCTCACGAGTGCTAGGCTTCTAGCCTAGGCACCATCACACCTCATGCATGATATAACCTTCCTGGTAAAGTTTTATTGAAGCTCAGGCAATATTTTATACACTTAAGATATTACTGTTTATTTTCCTCTTCCATACTAGTATACTAGAGTTATGTAGAACGTTTCTCTATGCTCTTTAGCTTAATAGCTTTAGTGCTTTTTTGGGCTCAAGCCATGACGTCCTAATGGAAGGTTCCTTTAGTAGGTTCCGAAGGGTATATATGACTACAGTGATATTCCCAGAGAATCAAACCAAAGGTTTCACAGAATTCTAACTTCTGGCGCGAGTACCTTTAAGATTACTCTCAAGGCTATCGTATATCATCAGGGGACGTATTCTTGACACGCCACATGGCAATCTGCACCCCGAATAGCCTTTACGCCTCTAGGCTCTAGGGGGAAAACGTGGCAGAATAGAAGGGTAACCGCAACAAAGATTACCCTGGTTCCCCTACTACAATCGTATCAAAACCGCGCCAACTCCCTCTGGCGGTCATTCTTTTATCTGTAGTGACTCACTACGGTGGTGTTCCCTGTCGATCTGACATTTCCGATCGATTTCTGGGAATATTTATGCTTCTATGGCTTCTTTCTCCATCTAGAAAGTTGAGTATTGATTCTTTACAATATGTAATATAGTTCTAGCCTCGCAATGAAATTGTGTATTTCTTGTGCGCGGATCTTCGCCGATCGCCGGTGTCGCCATGGCGCTGTCGTTCTTTGTACATGTGCTATTTAGTTAGCAGAACGGCATTCCGGTGTAAATAGCTTTTTCATTGTTATGAAAGCTATTTAGGCATTATATATTGTAAAGATATCTATAAGCATATTTTTCCCTTTCCATGGCGATCGTATATGTCAGAGTTTTGGTGATTTAGGTAACCGAAATCTTGTCTTGCCTGGGTAACATAACCTAGACAACATATACTTCCGTCATTTCCCCGGTTACCCTTGTGTATTGGTTATCATTCCTAGAGATCGATATCTCCTGGAATTATATTAACCATCATCAATCTCACTAGAGATTTATGGGTAATCTCTCTTCCCTCTGAGAGTAGCCTTATGCTACAACTCTCTGCGTCGGCCTTGAATTTTCAATTCAGGCATGACTAGCCTAGAGTTTTCTGTCTAATCCCTTAACGGCCGTCGGCAAGTTTTGGGATTCGATCAAAACCTCAGAGTATTTAGTCTTTGTCGGCAGTCGGTCGGCGGGGTGATTGCATTCCCTTGCCGTCGGAACTACCGGCATAGGAGGCTAGCCCTCCCTAGACTACACATGAAGTGGTCGAATGTTACCGCCAACTTCTCCCTGTGGTCTAGTAGACTAGTCCTATGCTCGCCGACCCTAGGCTATAGAGTCGTATACTCTTGTGGCCTAGGATGGCGCTGGCATTGGAACTCTGTTTCTCCCTTGTTGAGAGGAACGGCATGAGCTGACGTCCCCTTAACTGTATTAGCACCTCCTAAGCTGGAGAATAAATGATTCTCCTGCCACTTGTGGTCGTGCCGGTACTGAAACAGAGTTTCTTCCAGGTGTGTAGATCCGGCAACATTGCCGGTCCCTTCTATACCTCATATATAGGACCCTTTCCCCTCCCCTCTCTGTTATTTTACGATGGCCGAGCCATTGTCTTTCCTGTGCTGGAGTCCTGCAACCTTACCATTGCAGGTGGGTTGCCGGATCCGCCCAGACCCCCCCCCCCAATCCTCAGCCGTCAGCTGTCGGCGGCTGCCGACTGCCAACGGCCATGGTGGCTGTCGGCGACTGCCGGCTTCCAGCGGCTTTGGCGGCTGTGGATGGGAGGCCCCTTTTGTCACCAAGGTTCTCCAGTTCTCCCTTGAACTGCTAGCCACAGTTTCTGTTGTCGGCGCATTGTTCTGGCCGGCAGTAGGCCGACACAGATAGATACTGACTCAGTAGGTAGCATGCCGACTGTACTCGTGCTGTCGGAGGCTAGCCTACAGTAGTACAGTAAGCCGGCAATAGTACTATGGCTAAATGGAAGTGAACCTTCTTTTCGGAGAAAGGCAGTAAAATTAAACTTTTACATCTTTTATTACTGTATACATATACAGTAATAGATAGCCTTCACTCCATGCTTTCTCTCTCTCTCTCTCTCTCTCTCTCTCTCTCTCTGTCTTTTAATTTCTAATCAACATATCTTGGATGCGAGCTTCTGCTGTTATCGCTCCTATTTCAAAAGAATGACATTCCTTCGATACTCTGATTGTGTATCAATCCTCCTTATCTCACAGCATTAAGCATAAAAGGGGACAGTGCATGTACATTTCCTTACACCTAGGTGTTCGAGCCCCCTTTTCTTCAGGGAATTCCCCGGTTGGAGGAATTTCCTTAAGACTAAGGAGAAGTAACAGCATTGGCTCACAGGGGATACACGGTTATGTGTCTCCCACTATCTCTTTTAGCTTTCTCTCCTAAGCTATTTTGTCAAAAGACAATTTTGCAAATTGCTTATCGATGCGATAATCAATTGAATACTCCTTTCTGTTCTCCCTTCCTTACAGGAGGGACACCAGATGATGCATTGCAGTCTTGTGCAGTTATAAAGATGAGTATTTTCACGGACATAATATATGCAGGTTCCCCCAGCAATATTATTTCCAAAATCCCCAATCTACAAGACGGCACTCTAGAGCTGTCGAACTGTGGTTGGTTTCGTTTCGAAAGTTATCACTTAAATGTGGTTCAACTGCGAACTCGTAAAATGCGAAAACTAAATGTGCCGATTTAGTGCTCCTTTTAAAGGTTTTTAAGGTCTAAACCCCACCCCCCAACCCTGCCTCTCAAGTTGAGGTTGCAGACGCTAGCGGCATTGGTAAGTCTGAGCGGGACTCGAACCCCCGACTGACAAACACCGGGCAGAGACTCCACATTCAAGCCACACCTTGTAGTGAAATCAACGACAGCAGTCATTGTTTCACTGTCACATCTGACTCCGCCGCCAAGAGCCGGCAGTGTGTGACCTTGGTCACCACCCAGTCAATAGCTGGGTTGGTGTACCTTCAATCGACAGCCCACCAATTACCGGCGATCTGCCGACAGCCTGAGGAGTCTCCTCTGGTTCAGAAATCCGCTGACTATGCGCATAGTTTTCACCACTACCCAGTCACATTGAATACTGGCTAGGATGGTGTGATATCTGTCAGCGACCCGCTGACAGCCGACAAGTCACTGATATGTCGAAGACCTTCTAGCCATATCGGTACTGAAGTACTGTGCCAGTTAACTTACCCCCAAGCACTAGCCTTGACGGTAACATGCCAGTTGTATAGGGGTATACAATACCCTGTACACCTGCTGTTTAGGACCATATCGCAGACAGAAATCCTTGGTACATAACCATACAATAGAATGGTTTTCCAGTACGTTGTGCTTCTAAGCACAACCCCTTGCTGAGACCTACCTGATTTGGGGGATCCACTCCCCCCCCTTTTTTTTTTCCTTACGCTAATGCTTCATCAGCCCCTTGATTCTCATTATTGACTCCCCGATGTAGGGCGCTACTCTAGCCTTATGGACTAGAATCTTCCATCGGCCTCTTCTTGAAAGGGGATGCCCTAGAATCAATAATTAGGAAAACCGCAGCAGTTGGCTGGAAGGATTTACACGTATGTGTCTCTCCTCTTTTCCAGCGTACTTATCCTAAGCTTTATACAATAGAAAGGAATCTTCTATTACAGTGAAACACTGAAAAGCTGATATAGGCAAACAGTCAGGTATGGCCTGAAAGGAGAACGGAAGGGTTTCTTAGTTCTCCCTAGGATGTTAAACAGCATCCCACAGTTACTATGACCGTTGTTCCACAGACAGTCTGATTCATACACCTTCGGATCAAGCGAAGCAAACAGATGCTTCTGGTAGAAGGGAAGTTCCTCCTGGATCGCCGGACCTTCGATCACTGGAGTCCAAGGCCTGACCAAGATGAGACTAGAATGGAAATGGACATACCTCCACCATCCTTTCCTCAATTCTTCTTATATTCAAATTCCCCCTAGAAGAGTATACCTTAAAGCTCTAGAGCATACTAGCGGTGAGGAAAATAGAGTCCATCGATTTCCAATGAAGGCAGTTTAGTGTTCACATGAAAGACTCAAGAAATCTCTGAGTCATTCTGGATTGGCGCCATGCAACAAGTTCCAATAGAACAGCAAGTTCAGAATGATAATCCTTCTGAACATAAAGACCCTATTCAGTAAGGGGTGTTGACAATCTAGCCAGCCCTGGAAGATGTCTATCAGCAACTTCCAGTCAGTCACCCCCTCCCCTCCTACCTAAGATCCAAGTTACAGAAGATAACATTTATCCTGGACGAGATTCTCGTCGGACTAGTTTCAGTCCTAGAATCCTTACGGAATTAGCAGACACAGTCAAGCGAAACCAAGCCCAGAAAGAGTTCAGGCAACGATGGCCCTGGACGACAGGCTGGGGTGGGCAGCACCCGAAATGACTGTCTATGAGCATCCATGAAGATGATCCGGCCCTGGAACATTGAGGATGCAAATAATAGAATCTCGATTCTCTCCAGCTCAGGGGCTTCAATGTTTTAAAAAACCATTGAAACCTGTAGTTACCCTAACACCCCCTTTTCCCATGGGGATGTAAAAGGAGATTGCAAGGTCTGTCAAGAGACTATGGTAATCAGTCAGGATTCCATAACGCCAACAGGGAGGATTTTCGAACTCTCTCCAGTTCACGATGATGACAGACCCAGTGCTAAGTGCACAACTATAAGATGCGCTAAGAGGCTGAAGATACGCAAACGCTCGAAGAGATCCAATAGGACCAATGATGGTCATTCCTTCTCCGCTTACCCTACAATGACCAAGGGCCACGGACCCGTAGGCCATTTTAGCCCAGTAATGGGTGGATAAACTCTCTCCACACAGATCTGACCTCCTCAGGTTGATCTGGGGCATCGAAGCGATAATGAGGCGTCCAAACTGTTGAGGATAAGGGACGTCTCATTTCATTAGGGAATGCTAACCATCCCTTCCTTAAGGGAATGGTGCCTATATGATCCGCAAGGTGACAGCGGATGCTTTTCTCGGGTTCCACCCAATAGTGTTGGAATGGTACACGGACGCAGACCCATTCCCTCCCAGAAAGGGACAAGTCCCCAAGCTGCAATTCGTTCTCTTCATCATGAGCGTTATCAAGATACTATCTCGTTATTTAGTCCCATACGAGGACCCTCTAATGGAGGTAACAGACATCATGTCTCTACATTAGAAGTGATGGACTTAGAATTCCTATTCAGCCCTTCAAAATTTCCTCCAGAAGGCCCTCTACATGCTGAGACCCTTCCAAGGAAAAGGGGCTCTATTGGCTCCCAGAAAGCCCAAGAACATCCCGTTCCCTGTAATGAAGGAACTGAGGCTGAGGCTAGTCCTAGTTATGCACCTAGGATTATCCAGGAGGTTCAGAAGTTTTCTGCCTTTGATTTATCACAGTACACCTGATCCCTCCATTTTACGAATTCCTTGCCCTTAACGGTTAGGAAAAAGACTGGGATCTTAAAGGCAAAATAGAAGTCCTAGAAGAATACAAGTCTAGTCAACGAGAAGACAATACGAGTCTTCTTGGGAAAGTAAATTGTTTTGTAAAGCAAAAGGGCCCAAAAACAATCTCATGATCTTCTGCCTGTACTTCTCTGTCCACCCCTATATTCAGGGTCTGGCGGCCGACAGCACGTTGGCGTTTAAGGAAGGAGGTAGTGTATCCTTGAATACTATGAGAATGCTAGTTCTTCGGCCTTGTCTCCATATATACCCTTGAGTAAGCACCAAAGGTATGGCCGACTTTGCGAGAGAGGTCACTTAATGGGATCTTTGGATCCATGGACCATTATCTCTGTGCATGTCAGCCCCGACTAGACCTCTTCTATATTTTCTTTAAATGGATCTAACGATTGGAATCTTTAATAAATTTCCGATAACATGTGCAGGCTTAGGCCCGCAACGCCACTAAAGCCCGTCTAATGGT
Source organism: Palaemon carinicauda (assembly GCF_036898095.1). Classification (NCBI taxonomy): domain Eukaryota; kingdom Metazoa; phylum Arthropoda; class Malacostraca; order Decapoda; family Palaemonidae; genus Palaemon; species Palaemon carinicauda. Next base: position 86,092,826 of record NC_090744.1, on the reverse strand, counting down.
CTTTGGACAAGGTCCTACATTATGCCTCACCTGTGAACAATGAGGATTGTTCCCTCAACCATCTAACCTAAAAGGTTATTTTTTCGGTTCGCTATAGCCTCTGGGACTAGAGTTAGTGAAATAGTGGCCCTATCCTGAGGGCCACATTAAGTGGGAGATCTGCATCTCTCTGATCTAACCTTTCTCTTTAAAGACGTCCTACCTACTAAGAGGTGGGGCTCCTGGAGAATCTGCCCTCTGAAGGAAGATGTCTCTCTAGGTCTGCTAGAGCATCTAAGGTCTATCTTCATAGAACTTCAGACTTCAGGAAGAACAGCTCTTTACAGGAGAAAACTTTGGATCAAACTATCCCTACAACTGAGGGCAAAGCTCCCCTACCTTTTTCGCGGAGAGGATCCTGACAGTACTCTTGCAGATAAAAGATCCGAGGAAAGTTGCTTCATCACTGAACCTTTCAGTGTGTGGACTTCAGTCTCTTCGTTCACCTACTGATCGGAGGTTGTCCAATGCGTCTTACAGACACTATACTAAGAAAATCTATGGATTGAAGCATTATGTGGTGGCGGCAGGTGCTATTTGGACCCTGTCGTCTAGCTCTGCGATGAACAGTAAATTGATTGGGACTATCAATTAAAAGGAGAAAGGGTCAGCAATTTTTGTGTGACCTCCCTTTGAATAAGTGTTGCCAAGGTAACATTAAATCTGTTCAGAATCTCAGGTGTGAAATTATACGGATACCACTAGTGCCGTGAGTACATAGTAAACAGTGTTGTTAGACTATTTCATGTATAGAAATTATAAAGAAAAGTCTTGTTAAAAGGGCGTTTCTTCAGTTTGAGAGTGGCACTCATCATTTCCCCCTTTCAAAAAGGGGAACGTTAATTTCTGTGTATGTCTCTCGTATAATTTCCTTATCATGCTACATTCATTTAGCATGTAGTCATCTATTAGGAATAAATGTCTATTAAAATGCAGTTGCGTCCTAATTCGACCAACAATTGCATGTTTTTAGATACCAGAGTTACTTAACTTACTCATGTAAGTATTTCTCATATCATTGTATGCTTACAATCAATGGATGGGGACACTGATATTGGTTCCGCAATATATACAATCCTTGAGACTGTTTGTATTCTCAGTGTATACCTATGTTTGTTCATACAATATATGCTACCTTGAGGCCCTTTTCCTACGTCTAAAAATGACTCTTCCCTGCAGGGGACAGGAAGCACTAACATTGTTTTGCTTAGTGATGATGACGGATAACGGTAACGTCCTTTGTCTCAATTGGCCCTTTTGGCCGTGGAAATATTGCCCCAAGGTTTAGGCACTAACACAAAACAACAGATACACTAATTCTCTGGTATGCTTCCATTAGGACGTCATGGCTTGAGCCCAAAAAATGGATTTTGAGGGAAGCGAAAAATCTATTTTTGGGTGAGATGGCCATGACGTCCTAATGAACCCACCCTTCTTTTCTATGAAAAGATCTCAGTTTCTCCCCCCTGATCTACTGTATCTGTAGCACCTTGCTCAACGCTGCAAAGAATGACCGCCAGAGGGAGTTGGCGCAGTTTTGATACAATTGTAGTAGGGGAACCAGGGTAATCTTTGTTGCGGTTACCCTTCTATTCTGCCACGTTTTCCCCCTAGAGCCTAGAGGTGTAAAGGCTATTCGGGATGCAGATTGCCATGTGGCGTGTCAAGAATACGTCCCCTGATGATATACGATAGCCTTGAGAGTAATCTTAAAGGAACTCGCGCCAGAAGTTAGAATTCTGTAAAACCTTTGGTTTGATTCTCTGGGAATATCACTGTAGTCATATATACCCTTCGGAAGCTACTAAAGGAACCTTCCATTAGGACGTCATGGCCATCTCACCCAAAAATAGATTTTTCGCTTCGCTCAAAATCCATTTAGTATACTTTATATGTCCCCATTACTCTTGTATTGTCTTTTAGGGGGAGATAGATATCTCATATACCCCTTTAAGTCAATACTATATCTATGAGATCTAAGAATAATTCCCTTTCCCTCTGATTAGCCAAGGCTGTCCTCAGTTAATTTACTGTAACCTATGGTTGAGTAAATTTTCTGGGGCGTTTCGTTTCTCTCTCCTTTTCTCTGAGCTGGCAACTGAGTAGCTTGTCAGCATTGAGTTTAGAATTGGGGACGGGACATCAGAGTAAGTCTGTGTTAGGCATCTGGCTACCTGGAATTATACCGGCAACTGAGTTAGCTTGTCGGTATTCCAGTAGGGCTAGTTGCTGTTCAGGCGGCTAGCCTCCCTAGATCTTGTAGAGGTTATTGTTTTACAATTTCCTCTTTATGGGTCTAGCAGACAGTCCTGTATTAGGGGTTCTTAACTGGAAGATAGGATTCTTCCCTGTTTTGATCCCTGGTACGAGATTCTGTTCTCTTTGAATTCGTTTTCGGACGTTCTCCCATTGCCTAACCCAACCTAGGGAATTGACTTCCCCTATTTGAGGTTACTATGAGGACAGAATTCTTCAGGTTAGGTAATGCCCTCGGGTATTACTTTACTTATGGACTATTCGCCCCTTCCCCACTATCTCTTTCGAGTTGAATGAACCAACACCCTTATGGCCGGGGTTCTACATATGCTCCTGTGGACGTCTGTAGACCTGGCATGAGTTTTTCTGTCTGCGGCTAGTCAGGCTGCTGACAGATAACCTCATATCTTTGAGTGTACCTTAGAGTCCTCCCTTGGACTGCCTTCCATATGCCTTAAGATGGGATATGGTTGAGTGGAAGCCCGAATTTATTTCCCTCTGCCACTGGCACACTCTTTCAGGATGTAGACGACATAGCTGATCCTTTGCCGTCTTCTATACTTATCTTTCTCTTTTACTGTCAATCATGGGTTACCGCCGGCAGTTAATTCTGCCGGCAATTTTGGATGGTTAGGCTACAGTTCGCTGTCATCCCTTACCTTGGACATCGTTGATCGATGGCCGTTGGTAGGGTTTTTTCTAGGCCCGTCTACCGGCAAATGAGTAGCTTGTCGGCAGCTGGCCTATGCCTTCCATCCATAATTTTAATTATAATAGCCGGCAGCTGCCGGGAGGACTGGCAGACGCCGGCCTGCGGCATATGCCGGCTAGCCCAACATGCCGACATTGTCGGCGGGGCCGGAATTGTCAGTGGGGCCGGCAGTGTCGGCGGGGCCGGCAGTGTCGGCGGGTCCGGTAGTGTCAGCGGGGCCGGCAGTGTCGACGGGGACGGTAATGTCGGCGGGGCCGCCAATACTGTCGACATACTGCCGCCGGCAACTGCTGTACCCAGAAAAAATATAGTATTTTTTCCAACCTGCAAGTGGTTCTTGAGCAGCCATTTGTGAGACCATCACATAGAGAGATGATTCTCTTCTATATTAATGGTTATGTCCATTAAAATTATCCACTATATTAAACATTATAAGAGGATGTGTCAAGAAGACACTATATATCTTGGATATTTCCTCTGTTATTCAATTCTTTATGAATTTCCTAGTTCAATATGAGAGGAGGTCATGGCAAATGGCTGAACGGAAAACACATGTAGGTGTCTTTCCTACATTATAGCTTACCCTATCCAAGCTAAATATAATATCTTATGTTATATTGAAATCTGAAGATTTCACAGAAAACTCATTTGCTTTTCTTTTCTTTACAGGAGGAACATCCCTAAGTGCGGGAACAACTTTTGTAGGGTCTGCAGCAAGGACTTCTACGGACATGGCGTGTGTAGGTCTCACGCCCGCTGTTCAGTCACCAAAGGGGCTCTCAAGTACTGGTATGTACCGTGTGTGAGAAATTGGTAAAGGAGGCTTTTGATGAACAAAAGTCTACTGAGTCTAGGGATGCAGCTAGGGCTACGCTGCGTAAATGGGTAAGAGGTTTTCAGAAGAACACCTTGGGCCCATACCTTCCTAATGTTAGGATGAGGGACTGTCTCTTCCCTGGAGCTCTTGATAATTCCATCATTCCCCAGATGAAACTTCCAATCCCCTTGGTGCAGATTGAGGTTCAGAAGCCTAGAGAACCTGACGTTGCGGATACTTTGGAGAGTATCCACCAGGACGACAATATGTCTGTCGTTTCCGAGGAGACCGAGAAGAATCTCCTCGTGGAGGGGTTGTAACAGGAGGCAGTTGTTCCTCCTACTAGCGATGTGGAGAACGTTGAAGCGGTTTCGGTTTCTTCAGCGGCTGTGGCTGATCCAGCACCCTCAACCTCTTCGCAACCGCCTCATTTGGAGGCACTTACGAACACTCTTCAATCCTGATTTCCATGGTACACGACTTGCAGAAGAAGTCTACCGAGAAAGAGGCTACTTTCCTTTCAGAGATCGAGCAGTTAGTTTCTTTGCGTTTAACCCTGAAGAAGCTAAATGTTAACGACCTTCCTGTGTTATCTGACGTTAACCTGTGGAGGTATACGGAGCACATGCCTATGTCAGCAGGCAAGATTTTCCTCTCGGAGAAACTGGGTACCGTACCAGTAGAGGAAATTGAGTTCTGGCCCAGCAGAGCGGCCTACCTGGATAGTTATGTCCGGCTCAGAACTGAACCGGCATCGAAAGAGGAGACGGAGCCCAAGGAAGTAATTGTCCTTGAGCTCGCTAAGGCACAAGCGAGGCTTACATCAAAATTAGAAGAGAGGGCATTCACTAGCTCAAAGGTGCCGGCCTTAAGCAAGAAACATCCATCGTTTATTGCTGACCCTCAACGTGCTTTTCCCTTTATGGATAAAGGGTTTAAAGCAGCCCTGAAGGCTGTAAGGGCAGGTAAACCCTGTCCCACGCTAGAAGACAGCAAGCCTTTCTCCCTTGCTTTCCCTTCAGATGACAAAGACTGGAAGGACGTTCATGTTACCTTCTCAGTCGGGAAGCTGGAGGCCGATATCGCTGGACGTTAGTTCAAAGAGGACCTCCCAAAGCTGTCAGAGTTTCTCCTGAAGAGAGAACACGAGACTAAGGAACGCTTGACTGCGTCCATGTCTCTACAAACAGTGCTAGAAACGATGGCTAGCATTCCTGATACCCCAGATAGGTACATGGTCTTTGCCAAGGCTCACTTGGCTACAGTGACTAAAGACCTGTACAACTTTATCAGAGCCAGGACGGCCTGTAGGGAGTTAGTGTTTGCTTCCGCTTCTGTAAAACACGAACCTAGGAAGCTGATAGCTTCTAATATCTGGGGAAAAGACCTCTTTCCTAGTGATGTGGTCAAGGAGGTCGTAGATAAGGCTGCTTCGGAGAATAGGAATCTCCTCTCCAAATGGGGCTTGTCTTCGAAGAGAAAATCTTCCGCTGAAGGGTGTCCCCAGCCGAAGAACAAGTCAAAGCGGCCTCGTTTGCCCTCTCGGCCAAGACAGCAACAGCTTCCCGTGGCCACGGTGTCCCAGACGGTGGCACAACCCACCACCACCTTTCAACTGGTGCCCCAAACACTTGCGTCACAGTCACCAGTCTTCACCCCAGCTTATGAAAGGCAATCGGCTTCCTTCAAGCCAAAGTCTCGAGGCTCCTTTTGGGTCCCCTCTAGACGCCCCTTCAGAGGAAGAGGCAACAAAGGTGGTCGTGGCCAAGGGAGTAAATCCTCCAACCAGCACTCAAAATGAGATGCTGCCGGTAGGAGGGAGACTTCTACACTTTCAGGATCGGTGGACCTTCGATCCTTGGGCCCATAGCCTGATCAAGATGGGACTGGGGTGGGGTTGGAACTCAACTCCACCAAGCTTTCCTCATTTCTTCCAACCCTCAACCCCCGTTTTGGAAAAATATGTTCAGGAATTACTAGACAAGAAAGTAATACGGAAAGCAAAGTCCATCAAATTTCAAGGAAGGCTATTCTGTGTTCTGAAGAAGGATTCGGAAAAGCTCAGAATCATTCTGGACTTATCTCCACTCAACAAGTTCATTGTAAATTACAAGTTCAGAATGCTGACGCTTCAGCACATAAGGACCCTTCTGCCCAAAAGGGCATACACAGTCTCCATAGACCTGACGGATGCGTACTGGCATGTACCAATTAATCGTCACGTTTCCCCCTACCTAGGGTTCAAGCTCCAGAAAAGAAAATACGTTTTCACAGTCATGCCCTTCGGTCTGAACATTGCACCGAGAATATTCACAAAGCTTGCGAACGCAGTTATTCGACAACTACGCCTCAAAGGTGTTCAGGTGATGGCCTACCTGGACGACTGGCTGGTGTGGGCAGCATCCAAGGAAGAATGCATGCAAGCCTCCAGAAAAGTGATCCAATTCCTAGAGTACCTAGGATTAAAGATAAACCTGAAGAAGTCTCGGCTGTCTCCGGCTCAAAAATTCCAGTGGCTGGGAATTCACTGGGACTTACAGTCACATTGCCTCTCTATGCCAAAAGCAAAGAGAAAGGAGATAGCAAGGGCCGTCAAAAGTTTTCTTCAATCTCGAAGGATATCAAGAAGACAACAGGAGAGAGTGTTGGGGTCTCTCCAGTTTGCCTCTTTGACGGACCCACATTTGAGAGCACAGTTAAAAGATGCATCAGGGATCTGGAGAAAATACGCTTACAACGATACAGATCTACAAAGACCATTACCAAATCATCTGCGATCGATTCTCAAGCCATGGTCGGAAGCGAAGAACTTAAGAAGAAAAGTATCCTTGCAACCACCTCCTCCTGCAGTCACCGTCCACACAGATGCCTCAAAGGAAGGATGGGGGGGTCATTTTCATCATTGGAAAGTGCAAGGAACTTGGTCTCCTCTCGTCAAGTCCTTCCACATCAACTATCTGGAAGCCATGGCAGTGTTTCTTTCCCTGAAGAAACTGAAATTTCGCCACTCAATCCACTTTCGTCTGGTCCTAGACAGCGAAGTGGTTATGAGATGCATAAATCGACA
>NC_090744.1:86045935-86078435 GCF_036898095.1 Palaemon carinicauda | reverse complement strand
CTTTCAGGGGCAGATTCTCCAAGGGCCCCATCTCTTGGTGGGTAATTCATTGATCGCGAGAAACGTCGGATCAGGGAAGAGGGTAAGGTCTCCTGAGTCTGTAAACAGGATGTGACCCTCGTCTCTTGATAATGCCACTATTTCGCTGACTCGGGCTCCTGAGGCAAGAGCAAAAAGAAATATAACTTTTTGAGTCAGATCCTTGAGAGGGCCCGAATCGTTGTCCAAGTTGGAGGCAAAATGGAGCACCTTGTCCAGGGACCAGGAGATGGGTTTTGGCGGAGGTGCTGGGCGTAGACGAGCGCATGGCTTCGGCAGTTTATTGAAGATGTCGCTGGACAGATCAATCTGGAAGGCGTTCCATAGTGGTCTAGTCAAGGCCGATTTGCAGGTAGAAATCGTGTTGGCTGCTAAGCCCTGTCCATGAAGGTGAATGAAGAAGGACATGCAAAAATCGATGGTGATTTCCGTAGGATTTTTTGCCTTGACGAATGAGACCCACTTTCTCCAGGATGATTCGTATTGCCGTCGTGTGGATTCGGTCTTGTATTCCTCGAGGAAGTCTAGACTTTTCTTCGAGATCCCAAACCTTTTCTTCGCAGCTAGGGAGAGAAAATCATGAGATGAAGGTCCCTGACTTTCGATGATGAAGCGAAGACAGTCGACTTCTGTACTTGCTGGGAGAGAACTGGGCCCGGGAGAGGGATCAGCGTGGGCTGCAGCTCCAGGACCAGGGGGTACCAATTGCTCCGGGGCCACTTGGGAGCCACTAGGGCCGCTGTCCCTTTGAAGGTTCTCAGCTTGGAGAGGACTTTCAGCAGAAGGTTGGTGGGAGGGAACAGGTAGATCCTGGACCATCTGTTCCAATCCAGTGACATGGCGTCCACTGCTTCTGCCTTGGGGTCCTCGTACGGGGCCACATAACGAGGAAGTTGATTGTTGTCGCTCGTTGCGAAGAGATCGATCTGAAGTTCCGGGACTTGGTGAGAGATGAAGGAGAACGATCTTGCGTCTAGAGACCATTCTGACTCCTTGTAGGTGAACTGCAGACAGGTGCCATTTCTTCTTCTCTGCCAGGCGGAAGATTGGGAAAAGCACCTGATTTATCTGGGGCGATCTCGAGCCCTGACGATTGAGACATCGGACTACCACAGAGTTGTCCAGGGTCAGACGAATGTGGATCGAGGGAGGCGGAGAGAGTTTCTTCAGAGTGAGAAGGACCGCCATGGCCTCCAAGATGTTGATGTGAAACGTCTTGAATGGGGGAGACCATGTACCTTGAGCCTGTCGTTGGTGGGAGTGACCTCCCCAACCCTCCAGCGAAGCGTCCGTGTGGATGTTGAGTGATGGAGGTGGATATTGAAGAGGGATGGTACTTTTCAGGGCCTTTGCTTCCGACCACGGCTTTAAGAGTAACCGAAGTCTGTTTGGGAGCCGTTTCTTGAGGTCTCTTCGAGCGATGGATGCAGAACGTCTCCAGACTCCTGCGGCATCCTTTAGCTGTGCACGCAGCACTGGGTTTGTCACTGAGGCGAACTGTAGAGAGCCTAGAACTTGTTCCTGCTGACGTCTTGAGATCCGCTTGGATTTCAGCAGTTTTTTGACAGACCCCGCTATTTCTTTCCTTTTCTTCTGGGGAATGGAAAGGCGGTGTGACTGAAGATTCCACTGGATTCCTAACCATTGGAACTTCTGAGCTGGAGAGAGGCGAGATTTCTTGGTGTTTATCTTGAATCCCAGGTGTTCTAGAAACTGGGTGACCTTGTTGCAGGATCTTAGACAATCTTCGGGCGATGTCGCCCAGACCAGCCAGTCGTCGAGGTAGGCCATCACCTGGACGCCGCGGAGGCGGAGCTGTTGAATGATGGCGTCTGCCAGCTTGGTGAAGATCCGTGGGGCCACGTTGAGCCCGAAGGGCATGGTCCTGAAAGCGTAGCTTTTCCTTTGGCGTCGAAATCCTAGGTAGGAGGAAGCGTGGTGGTTCATTGGAACGTGCCAGTAGGCATCCGCCAAGTCTATCGAGACCGTGTAAGAACCTTGAGGCAGAAGGGTCCGTATCTGTTGAAGAGTCAGCATCTTGAACTTGTTGTTCGCTAGAATGACTCTGAGTTTGTCGGAGTCCTTCTTGGGGACGCAAAACAGTCTCCCTTGGAACCTGGTTGACTTTACCTCCTTATCACCTTCTTGTTCAAGAGTTCTAGGACATATTCTTCCAGGAGGGGGGTTGACTGTTGGAAGAATTGCTGGAAGGTTGGGGGTGGTTGAGTCCAGCTCCAGCCTAGACCCTTCTTGACGATGCTGTGTGCCCAGGGATCGAAGGTCCAGCGATCCTGGAATTTTCGGAGTTTTCCTCCCACCAGAAGCACTTCATTGAATCTGGCTTCCCGAGGGCTTACTACTTCGGCCGCTAGCTCCCTTTCCTCCTCTGCGTCTGGAGGGACGGCGAGATGCATCTCTGCCCGCACCTCTGTTTTAGCCTCTACCTTTGGGACGAAAGGTAGTTGACTGCTGCTCAAATGCAGGGGTGAAGACCGGCGACTGTGACAAGACTGGTTGGGTGACCAATTGAAAGGTCTGTTGTGGCTGAGCTGCCACTTGGGGAGTAGCGGATCCCGGAAACTGCCGTCTCTGTTGACGTTGCTGGGGTTTCGGCTTTGTGGGTTTCCTCTTAGGTTGAGGGCCATCGTCCTGAGAGGATTTCCTTTTCTTCGACATGCCCCATTTATGGAGAAGGTTCCTGTTCTCCGTGGCGGCCTTGTCAGGGATCTCTTTCACTAGGGAGGAGGGAAAGAGGTGTTTACCCCAGATGTTGGAGGAAATCAGCCTCCGGGGTTCGTGTCTCACTGTAGCACTTGAGAACACGAATTCAAGACAGGCTCTACGAGCCTTTGTGAAGCTGTACAGATCCTTTACTACTGTCGCCAGGTGTGTCTTGGCAAGGACCATGCAGTAGTCAGGGACCCTAATGTCACCGGCCATGACTTCGAGCTGTACTTGGAGGGACATAGATGCGGCGAGCCTTTCCTTCGTATCATGTTCCCGACGAAGGAGATGAGCGTTAAGTTTCGGGAGGTCCTCGTTAAACTGACGACCAGCGACGTCAGGCTCTAGTTTCCCCACTACAAAGGTTGACTGGACGTCTTTCCAGTGTCTAACATCAGGGGGAGTGGTCAGGGAGAAGGGTCTGAACTCCTCCAGTGCAGGGCAAGGTTTCCCTTCTTCCACTGCCTTATGCAACGCAGTGAAGGCCTTTTCCAGAAATGGGAAGGTCGCATCGTCTGGTGCGACGTAGGTCGGGTGCTTTTTGCTAAGCGCCGGTAGTTTAGAGCAGGTGAAGCCCCTACTTTTCACCGTGTTGGCTAACATAGCCTGGGCCTTCGGGAGATCGAACACGATAACCTCCTTTGGTTCGGTCTCTTCTTTAGAGGCAGGTTCAGACCTGAGTCGGACGTAACAGTCCGGGTAAGCCTCAAAGTTTGGGAAGAATTCCACTTCTTCCAGCGCGATCGAGCCGACCTTTTCGCTGATAAATATCTTGCCCGTGGTGATCGGCATGTGCTCGGCATACCTCCATGGGTTAGTATCCGAGCATGAAGGGAGGTCCTTAACCGAAATCCTTTTCGGTTGCTTCGAACTTCCGAGGTTGGACCTGAAGAACTCATGCGTCTCGCGAAGTTTCTTATCCATGAGAGCTTCAAGCATCTTGAAGATCTCCTGAGTGTTGGATGGGGTAAGATACGGGGTAGCGGATGTAGAAGGGAGTGAGGGAGTGATACATCCGTCAGTGTAGGAGTTGGTGTAGGGGTGGACGTTGGAGTGACCTTCTGCTCCGACTCAGGGTATTCCACCTGATCTTCCTCATAGTCTAGTTCATCGCCCATGAGGTTCCTCTTCGTGTTCTCCGACACTTCCGACATACGTTCCACGTTGTCGGAGTCCAAACGGCACTCATGCATGGACTGAGCCATGACCACATCCGGTTCCACCACTATCTGGACGGTGGGAATCTGATCTTTAGGGACCACTGAGTCTGGTGATGCCTTCGGCAAAAGCAAGGCCCTCAAATCTTCAGTGGCGATATACGGTCCGGTGGCGTTCTTCTGAAAGCCACGCACCCACTTGCGTAGCTTCTCTCAAGCAGTGTCCCTTACCTCCGCTGAAGGAGGATCGTCGAACGCTTCGACCAGACGACTCTTGCAGATTGTACAGTGCTGCGGGTCCCAGAATTTCAGTTTGCCTTTCTTATTGGCGCAGGGGGCGTGGGTCCGACACGCCGTGTGCCCGTAGAAGTGCGGGCGCTTCACTCCACAGAAGCTGTGATCACATTTGATGTACTCCTCCTATAAAAGAAAGAGAACATGAGTATACGGAAGTCATAAGAGTGACTTATATTACCCTAAAGTTAAATTTTAAGTAGTTAAACTTTAACTTAACATTAATTAATTTATAATATTGTAATGTTAAAGAGTGGAGCGGGAAAGGAAGTAGATAGACACATACTTGTACATCCCGCCCAGCTAGTTACCGTAACCTTATCAGTAGGCAATTTCGTTTGTGACCGAGGACCTAAAAGCGGAAATCTTCATGGACCGCCAAGGAAGGCAGAAGATAATTCTAGCAGAGATTGCCTGCGATGTATATCAAGGACTGAGACCATTCAGACCTTTATAGTAAAAGGGGGGTAGCAGAAGACCCTATATGAGATCGGGTTCCGGCAACCAGCTGCGTTAAGACACACACAGTATGCTGGAAAATTGTGATATGCAAGAAGACAGCACGGCCATTAATAGAACGGTAAGACAATACCTATCCATCGGGGTAGCCAAGCTATCTAGTTGCAGTGTAGGGCTATCAGCATGTAGTTGATAGCTGGTAGAAGGGGTGCAAGTCCCTTGGTGCCTCCAGAGGGCTCCGGCAGACCGGGCGCACGCCGGAGGCCGCTCCAGCAGGGTTTATGGCATTAGGGAAGACACATAGAGAATTCAGGTATAAAGCCAGCTTGGCGGACGCCGGCACAGCGGCGGCACACCGCCAGGAGGCGGCGGCTCGGCTCCCGGCTTGGTGACTAGTTCATAAGATAAGGTAGGAAGGTATGGTATACCCAGACCGCCGGCAATCAATGGCGGCACGCCGGAGGCCGGCCCGAAGGACGGACAACCGAAGCTAGGTAGTGAAAGGGTGGGCCATCGGCTATACGCCGACAGAAGGCGGCAGCCCTACGGCACGCGGAAGGCTGTCGACTTAGGGGAGGGAGGGTTTCTCAGGAATGTGTCACCAAGAGAGGGGCGTATCGCCGGCAGTAGAGGCGGCAAGGGACCGGCACCAGGATAGGTAGAGAGACAGAAGGAGGGATTGGAGGGGTAAGAACACGAACCCCTCTGGCATCCCACCTGAGTGAGTGTACCCATGATAGGAGTGGGTCCTATCACCCAATGGCAGGGGGCCGGCAGTCGGCCGGGTGCCAGAGTAACCCAAGGGAGGGTTAGGGTACACCCAAAAGAGGGGGAACCCCTGCGGACGAAGCTCTTCCAGTGGCTAACCCCATAGAACGCTATGAAGGGTATATGTACCAGAGCGGCCTGCCAACAGGAGTTCAAGATAGCCCTATCACTCCACCCGAAGGAGGAGTTGTAGGACTAGGGACAGATGTGTATAGGCTAGCCTATGTATAGGCTAGACCATACCAAGGGATAGGTGGGGAGGGAGAAGAAAAGGGGTCTTCCATAGGGGAGGCTCTGTACAACAACGGCCACCAAGGAAGGGAGGACGCTCTCTAGCCTAGGGTAGGTAACCTGAATGAGAACGGTGCATGGGTACCATCTCAAACTAAAATAGTACAGAACTAGCCCCCCCCCCCCCCCCCCCCGAGGCCTAACCTAGATAAGGGATGTTAAACCCCAAGCTAGGTAGGCTGAAAGACACATCACAAGTTGCATGGAAGGTTAAGTAACCTAACCACAGCAACTGAGGAAGGACAGGCCGTTCCTCTTTCTCGGACGCAACCCTAAGGGGGGATCATTCCCTTAGGGAGGACAGAAAAGCGATAAATACTCTGATACGGACTTGATCCCCCTACATAGCAGGGGGAGCATGGCCACACAGAGGGAATGCCCGAAGGCAGGGGGTGAAGGGAGCATATAGGGGTCCTACATTTAGGTTAGGTTAGAAAGGCACAGTATCAAACCGATCCCCTATATGGTCCCTGAAGGCGAAAAACACTTGTATCACAGTAAACAGTATAATAAATAATGCCACTATCTTCATAACTTAACCTAAGATCACTGGAATATATCATGCATGAACACTGGTGCTAGGCAATCTGGCCTAGGGGCTAAGCTAGCAATCTAGTATGGGGTCAGGCGATGACCGAATAAAAGAGCGTCAAAACACGATATATGAAGTTCCTAGCCATGAAGACTAAATAACTAACAGTATCAATTAGTTAGTAGGCCGGAATAAGCTGTTCAGGCTAGCTAAATAAGGCATGCAAGGGAACAGCGACGCCATTTTAGCAGCACAGTTCTGCCAGAAAACATGAAAAATCTCGAAAAGTATAAGTTACTTTATGGTCAGAGCTTATTTAAACAATACTGGGACCTGGTACTCAACTTTCCAGAAGAAGGCAAGGCTGAAGGTAGCGACATTACGAAGATGCAAGCCGATAAAAAAGCACAAGGGGAAATCCATCTTAGCAAGGCAAGCTACTAAAAGAAGGATGAGGACGGATGTGACGTCATTTAGCAATGGCGCCCGTTTGTTTACGTTTCGAGTACCAAAAGTAGCCACGGACGAGTGTAGCTGTGGAACGGCTCCCCAGTTATTCTCCGTCCCTCCATATCGAAGTGTTAACTCTATATGGGGTGCAGATAGCTATGTGGCGTGTTAATACGTGCGTCCCCTGTTGATATACAATGTCTTAAAGGGAAACATTTAGGATACTCGCTCCAGAAGTAAGAATTCTGTGATAACCTGTGGTTTAATTCTCTGGGAATATCCTAGTAGTTAATATACCCAAGGAAGCTACCAAAAAGGAACCTTCCATCAGGACGTCATGGCTTGAGCCCATATATATATATATATATATATATATATATATATATATATATATATATATATATATATATATATATATATATATATATATATATATATATATATATATATATATATATATATATATATATATATATATATATATATATATATATATATATATATATATATATATATATATATATATATATATATATATATATATATATATATATATATATATATATACATATATATATATAATATATATATATATATATATATATATATATATATATATATATATATATATATATATATATATATATATGTATATATATATATATATATATATATATATATATATATATATATATATATATATATATATATATATATATATATATATGGTAACCTGTGAGATTAGAATAGACTATAGAAGCAAAGAGTTAGGATGAGAATTCAAGTAGAGAATAAATTTCATGTCGGAGTTAATTCAGGTTAAAAGCAGAAAACTTAGGAGTGTTTATAAGTAAAATCGCCTTGAGGCTTTGATCCAGAGGTCGTTAAGAAAATCCAGACATTATTGTATTAAGATATATGGCTAATTTGAAATTTGAAAAAAAAAACACGTTTTAATGTGCAAAATTTATCATTAATCGAATGCCAAGTTACAAACCTACCAATTGGCTACGGTGGTGAAGATGGGTTCATTTTAATTCTAAGTACAAATAAAAACCTGAGTTCGACAGGTATATCTACAAAAAAATTGTCACTGACTTTTCTTTTTCTTTGTTGTTAATTGGTATGGTTACTGTCATACAAGCATTCCGGACCAGGATTCGAATCCCGGCCGGTCAGATGCTATTGTCCTAGAGTGATTTTGCCTCGAGACTTTGATCTCAAGGTCGTTAGAATTCAGACATTAATGTATTAGAGTATATGGCTTATTTTAGATTTGAAAAAAGAAAAATACATTTGAATGTGAAAAATTTATCATTAATTGAATGCCAAGTTACAAACCTACCAATTGGGTACGATGGAATTGATAGTTCATTTCAATTCTATGTTAAAAGAAAAAAAAAATTGACAGTTATATGTACAGAAGAATTGCCATTGACTTTTATCTTTGTTCATGGCTAAATGGTACGGTTACTGTCATATAAGCATCGTGGACCAAGATTCGATTCCCGGCCGGTCAGATGCTATTATCTTTAAGCGATTTTGCATTGAGGTCGTTGAGAGAATCCAGACATTAATGTATAAAAGTATATGGCTTACTTGAAATATAAAAAAAAAAACGTCTAAATGTGCAACATTTATCAATATTCAAATGACAAATTACAAACATACCAATTAACTACGATGGTGAAGATGAGTTGATTTAAATTCTAAGTACAAAGAAAAACCTGAATTCGACAGGCATATCTTCAGAAAAATTGCCATTGACTTTTATCTTTGTTTCATGGCTAAATGGTACGGTCACTGTCATACAAGTATCGTAGACCAAGGTTCGATTCCCAGCCGGTCGTATTCTATTGTCTTTGTGTTATTTCCCCTCGAAACTCTGATCCCGAGGTCCTTAAGAGAATTCAGACAATAATGCATTAAAATATATAGCTTATTCAAAATATGAAGAAAAAAAAATCGCATTAATCGCATTAATCGCATGCAAAGTTAAAACCCACTAATTAGCTATAATGGCGAAGATGGGTTAATTTCAATTCTAAGTACAAAATAACCTGAATTCAACAGGTATATTTATTGAAAAATTGTCATCGACTTTAATCTATCTTCGTGGCTAAATGGTAGGGCCACTGTTATACAAGAATCCGGGACCAGGGTTTGATTCCTGGCCGGGCAGATGCTATTGTCATTGAGTGATTTCGCCTCGAGGCTTTGATACCGACGTCGTTAAGGAAATTCAGACATTAATGTATTAGAATTTGTGGCTTATTTGAAATATAAAAAAAACACGTCTAAATGTGCAAAATTTATCATTAATCGATTGACAAGTTACAAACCTACCAATTAGCTACGATGGTAAAGATAGGTTGATTTCAATTCCAAGTATAGAAAAAAAAAAAAAACCTGAATTTGACAGGCATATGTACGGAAGAATTATCATTGACTTTTATCTTTCTTCGTAGCTAAATGGCATGGTCACTGTTTTACAAGCATCCTGGACCAGGGTTCAATTCCCGGCCGGTCATATGCTATTGCCTTTGAGTAATTTTGCCTCGAGACTTTGATCCCGAGGTCGGTAAGAGAATCCAGACATTAATTCATTGAAATATATACTTATATGAAATATAAAAAAAAACACGTTTAAATGTGCAAAATTTATCATAATATGTATGAAGTTATTGGGGGCAGAATCTTTATAAAATAGTTTCAATTACTTTATATTTTGAAATATTATTTCATATATTTCAAGTTGAGTTATTACTGTCATTTACTTTTCAGTGCAAAATAATAATCTTACATTTAAGACTCTCAAGAGTTGCGGGTGCAGGTAAAATACCGTTTAGTTTTATTTCTTTAACAAGTGAGCTTTGGTGAACAATAATTTTACAAATCTCTTCTACATTGTTGAATTAATGAATACACAAAACTCGAACTAACTAATTCTCTTGAAGTTTGGAGGATGCAACCGTGGACTTCTTGTTTACACTTCACATTTAGGATGCGAAATCTATGAGTCCCTGATTGGGGCAGGAAGGGAACTCGGTCTTCAACATCTCGGCCGGATTAAAAGAAATTCTTCCACCTCTCGGTCGAAAGGCAAAAGGGCATCTGCAACTGGACTTCTCTCCTACTTCTTCTTGCAGCCAAATAAACCACATTCTTGAAGGTAATTAATTGCCTATCATGTCTGCACTTGGTGTGGGGCCACGAACAGGATGGGGGAGAAGGAGGGAACGTTCACAGCGATTGGTTGAGAGAAAAGAATGTGCTCTGCTTCCACATAGGCTCCTGTTGTAGGTCGACTTAGGTGTGGCCAATTATGTCTCGTCATGTGGCTGTTCTTGTGTTTTATTGGTCCTCTCTTCTGACATAATGATAACGTCATACATTATATTTGGCATACAGGAGACGTCATTATTACCGGCTGTCTGGCAAAACTTCCGGTGGCTGGCAAAAATGCGTGGCAATGAGTAATTCAACTGAGTAACCTTTCTCATAATGGACGTTTGGGTTTTCGAAACTACAACATCAGCTTTTAGCGCACACAGTACCTTTATACTTCTCTCTATCTCTCTCTCTCTCTCTCTCTCTCTCTCTCTCTCTCTCTCTCTCTCTTTACAAAATCAACTAATTTTATTTGTCTCTCTATCGTTTAATTAACGAACACAACTTATGAAATAGCTAATCACATACATATATTAACTATTTCAATGTGAAATTCTCTCCTGACTTCACACACACAAACACACACACACACACACACACACACACACATATATATATATATATATATATATATATATATATATATATATATATATATATATATATATATATATATATATATATATATACCTATATTATAGCGACTGGCGAACTACATAAACTCCCGAGCTTCAAAACTCCCCTGCTTTATATTACATAATCTGATACACAAGAGAAAACCTCCGAGCTCTGAAAAGAATACGCAACTCCCAGACGTCAATATATATATATATATATAAACACTGAATATTTAAAGGTCTCTTTGCATTACACTAAAAAAAAAAAAAAAAAAAAAAACCTGGGTGATTACACTACTTTTGAAAGAACTAATCTTAAATTAACCTCTTACTTCGTTTCTTTGTCAGGGGATACGAGCAAAGAACTGATATAATTATTGGTAATCGATATAATACATAATTTAGACAAAATAAATATTTTTTATTAAAGTAACAATTCAAATGTTAACACCCCCCAAAAAAGCACTAGAAATTTAAATCTGAACTAGACCTTAGACGAAGACAATCTGACATTTAAAAAAAAATATACAATCACTTGTTTCACTAGAAATTCATTCATGAAAATAATTAATTTTAATAATTAATGAGAACATTTTGTCAGTTTAAACTGTCCGCTAATGGTGTTTGACATAACTACTTTAAAAAATCGAAAATAATTTTATTGTGTCTATGTATACAGAAACATATCAAACATGCTCTCCAGAAGTTTCAGCCAATTATTTTTACAAATAATGAAGATAAAGCGGTCTTTAAATGATGACGTCATCTTTAATGCGTCGTCTGCATGACTGAGTTTGACAGATACGTCTTTGCGTGTTTATTTTTTTTTTTTTTTATATAGCGATTTTTTCACTTATAGTTTGAAATTTCGTACGTCTAGCAGAGATGGAAGGCATTAGTAGAGGGTAGGCGAACGCAAACTGCGATTTACGAGAAGAACAGTCAGAGTTTCCAAAGACGTATAAAAGTTACGTTGCATGTGTATTTGTTTACTTGGAGTTTGTATATGCATTGCTTTTATAATGTCCTTGTGAACTTTATGGCAAGGCCAATGTTACCTAAGGTTAAAGAAAGAACAAAAAGTAAGCAGAGAACAACAAAAAAGAACCAGAAAGAGAGGGAAACATGAAAGAGAGTACAAAGCTGGAGCATTCTAACTAAAACTCTGGTAACAATGAGAAGCTGCTAGCAATTCATGACCCCCTTGCACCAGGTCTATTAGTAAACTTAGGGTTTAAATATCTCGTTTAGGGAGCCTTCATGTAGGAATAAACAATAAAAGTACAAAGTAAGGTTATCATAACAATGATTTTTTAAGGAAAAAAAAAACGAATTTATATAGCAAATCTTTGGAAGCTCAGAACTCGAAGGCATACGTATTCACACTTATGTACATTTTCCTCACTTATTCATTTTTGATTTTGGAGGAAAAGTTACCATTGAAAAGTGGAATAAAAATGCCACAATTTAGTGTTCAAGAATTTTTGTTTTCCTTTTTCTAATTTTTCATGAATATTTTACGTCAAGACGAAGAAAATTAAGAAAAAAAATCATTAAAAAGATGAAAAAAGAAAATCGAAAATCTGTCACACAGAATTATTTAATTTATAAAGAAGTTTTGATCGCATGATTTTCAGTACAATTGTTGTCATATTAGTGGAGAAAAATATACCTAATTTTTTTTTTCAAAATCATTATTTTTACTGATAAATCACAAAGTTTTTGATCGAATGACTTGAAATTTTTCTATGATGAAGGTATTATATGACTAAAACATATATAGGAATAGTGTATTTTGAACAATCAAAAAGAAGAAAAATGCAGGACATAGCTGACTGTCCCCTTAACACCATAGAAAATAACAATGATTGCACTTACATATATGTAACTGTTACTCTTGCGTCCTTAGGGATCACACAAGACTACCGAACAGTTAAGCAAAAATAAATACATCTCACAGGGCCAGTCACAAGAAATATACTAAATAACATGTACTCACATTAACACACTTCACTTTCAAATTAAACACAATAATATCACCAACGTTTGAACAAGACTATACACGGTATACGTTGGAAATTACGATTCACTTTTGAGAGGAAACACTATGCACGTTTGAGAAGAAATACGTAGTGGCTGGATAGATGCTGAAGAGAGGACTGGCGGACGTAGGCTTTTCAGAGTGTCAGGCTGGATCTCTTGTACCTATGTATTGCTAGGCCCTTATATAAATCATCTCAATTCACTCAAGAAACTTCTAGTTAATCATTTTCATAGTATGGGGTCATGAGCCAGTCGGCCTCTCATGATGTCAGGTTGCCAGCTTGTCAGTTTGAAGAAGGGGTTCATTCGTCGCTCAATGAGGCAACACTCTCGGATAACTCCGCCCACTTCCCCCCATAAAAAAAAAAAATAAGTTTTAGTCTAGAATCTTCATGCATTTTCCAACCACACGGATATATGACGAAATCCCTAGCGTTTGTTATAGAGCATACCTCATGCAAGTCATACATACCTTTTAACAAGGTTACATAAGGCTTCGTAACAAAAGTACATGAAATAAAAATTAAATTCTTTAAAATGACATAAATTTACATATACGGAACTCAATGTAAAGACAAATAAAGGAATGACGGAAGTCTTATGCAATTTACATACATATACTTAATCCTAAATGAGTGGAACTCAGATTACGAGCTAGCTATACATCTCTTAAATACACAAATGAAATACTTGAATAAAGTAATCTACTCTCATGTAAACCAGCTTTGTAAGAATACATACACGAACAAATATGTATATTTACCTTTTTAATGAAAATACTATCGTCAGTTATATTCAAAACTACATATTCCATAAAAGTTGTGATTTATTTTCCTTAGTCATAAGTGATATTTCCCCAAATCGTCAAAAAAGAAGAAATAAAAAAGAAAAAAATAGAAGATATGATTTTACGCTATCAAAATAATATAAGAGTAATGATTTAGTTTATGAAAAAAAAAATGAGCCAAGATAATAACCAACTTTCATAAAATTCCAACAATTAAACCCTACTCAATAATGGGAAGGGCAGCTGTTTTTACTAGCAAAACTAATTTATGAACGAGGAAGGTACACAATTTCCCCCTCCAACCTTTTCTCTCTCTCTCTCTCTCTCTCTCTCTCTCTCTCTCTCTCTCTCTCTCTCTCTCTCTCTCTCTCGCTCTCTCTCTCTCTCTCTCTCTCTCTCTCTCTCTCTCTCTCTCTCTCTCTCTCTCTGTCTCTCTCTTTTATCATTTCATATCCTTTTATTCGAAAAGTATATTTTTTGTTTGTTTGCCTTTTTATTCGAAAAGAATAATTTTTTTTTGTTTGCATATAAAAGATTTACTGAACGACATATAATTATTCCGACACATTTTCTCTCAGACACAAAAGGATTTGCTAAGAGAAATATAAATTTTGTCAAAAAAAAAGAAAAAAAAAAGCCAACAGTGAGAGGAAGCAAAGAAGCAAGAAAGCATGATTTCGCTTCAATTGTTCTGGAAATGATTGTCAGAATTTTGCCGAGGTTAAAACGGTGAGCAGAAAACTGTAGAGCATACTGAGAGTTTTAAAAACTGCAGATCTTACTGAGAGATTTTAGAGTTTTTTGAAAAGTAAATTTGAGCGCAAAGATGTGGCAAAGATTGTTGCTATGGAAGGTGGAATAATGAAGAGTTTATTTTTAGTGAGTGTAGGTATTTGGGAATAAGTGTAATGGATGACGATAGGATGAGACAAGAGTTGAATCTGTGAAAAGGACTTAGAGAATGGGAAGTTGGGTAAGTAAAAAGGGCTGGGAGGAAATTTGGGTTAGAAGCAGAAAGCGTGTGAGAAGGGCATTGTGATAGACAGGGATAAAGGACGAAATTAAAGCTTTAGCAGTTGATTGTTTGTTGAGAAAACATGGTGCCAGAAGAATTATGAGGGTGAGAAATAGGGAGATTCATAGAAAAGGGTTTAAGGGGTTTGGCGATGTAGAAAGGAAGTAACCAAAAATTTATGAAAATATAGTCAGTTGAAAATATTAGAAAGCAGGAGAAAAGGAAGACAGAAAAGAAGAAAATTAGAAAAAAATTAGAAAGTTGAAAACGTTATTGAAGAATCTTTAATGAAGGTGAATGGAGAAGATAATTTTGCAGAAGATTTTGCAATGTGTGTTAACTACCGATTCACTATGAAAGGATTACTATTGTACTGATTATTAGGTCAATTGGTGTGTGTGTGTGTTTTATTACCTCGATTAATTGAGGTTGTATAGTGTAGAAGGCTATGTATATGCATATATGCATGATTACCCAGTGGAACATCGGAATGTCATCATAATGAAAGATATCGGCGTCAATGACCTTTGATGTCAGGATGACAGAAAACTCAAAAATCAATCAATCAATGTCATTTAAACCCAGCAGTCTAATTGTAATTTATCACGCATTGCTACTGTAATATAATTGTAAGGGATATTTCTATATATCCTTATCAGATTCTTTTAATGATGTTTATAGCAAGATAATACCTCATAATATTGAGAAAATACTAGGGCGAAATCAGATAGAGATAAGTTTACCAATATTATAATTATCAATAATCTTTAAAGTTACATACAACTAGAGTTCCATACAAATAAGATATAAATTACGAGAAATTATGAATGCCGATTAAATACAAAACAATATAAATATAATTATTAAATTACCAGGAACAACAAATTTAAACATGAATAAAGAACCCAGCTATGAAATTACAGTTATGAAACCTAACCTCGTTATTACTAATTGCCCAATACTCTTTGAAGCAAATCAGTCAAATAATTCACGTCACAATAATATATAATGAAAGTTATGATAACAAGCACCATATAGTAAAATAATACCAAAAATATAACTATACAAGATGCAGAATCAAAACAGAAAAAACAAACATTAATATTAGTCACATTTATCACTGAATATTTGTCTCTCAAGAAATTAAACAGAGAAAAGCGATGTATACTACGATTCTCCTGTAGTACCGAGGAACATCCACAAAGTCTTTCTCTTGCACATATCCATTGGAAGTTAAGGTTAGAAAAAGCAGACTTTTCCTTCACTTTTTTACTTTCTCTTAAAATGTAATACAATTTTTTTCCAAGAACAAAACGGGACTTCGTGACGGGTTAGGGACACAGCCGCAGCTGTCCACTGAAGCTTGAGAGAGTAGCACAGAAAGTGCTAGATTGAACAGAAGAGAAGTCCCAAGAAAAGTATCTAGGGACTCTCAAACAGGTAGTTACTTAAAAAAAAAAAAAAAACAGGAAGTTACATTTATATACCGTAATTTTTCCTTTACAATAATCTAGGTTTATTTTTATTTTCATTCCATTCATGGAACCTTGTTGGAAACGTCCTTGCGTGATCTGCTGGTGTGGTGTGGGGTTCCGGTCCCGCTAATAGTTTCTCCTTGTGTCTATAACCTCATCATCCTTGTGAGATAAGGATGGGGGTTTGGGTGAGCCTTTAATTCTGCCTGCTGAATCATCAGCAGCCATTTGGAAGCCCTCCATGGTCCTAGCTTTGGTAGTGACCGGTCTTGGTCGCTAATCGAATGTATACATGTGCCATTCATGATCGACCTTTAAACCTTTAAACTATAGCCTACAATCTAGCCATCTATATTAACAAGATATATCTAGAAACTGTAAAGATAACTGAATTAATCGGGGAATAAAGGTTTTTGGTGCTTGGTTGTGAAACGTTTTGGTTTTACAGTGTATGTTAAAAAAATTATCCTTTGTGGAATATTTGTCATTATTCGTCCATTTTTACATGTGAGGTATTGTTAGTTATTTATCTTTTTCGTATTTTTTTTTTTTTATAAATTATTACAAAAAAATGTTCTCTACCTTCCCTATTCTCCTCTCATTAACACTCGAGGGCATTCAATATAATGGAGGCTTCATCTGCAATGTTACCGACCTCTCTTATTTACTCTAAATGATTAGATAAATAAATAAGTAAATAATAATAATAATAATAATAATAATAATAATAATAATAATAATAACAATAATAATAATAATAATAATAATAATAATAATAATAATATCTTGCAAGGAAACGTCAAAACATGCCCATATAAAATGCTAATAAAGCAATGCAATGAAAGGGATAAATTATATCATAGTGTATCCATTATTACTTTCATTGTTGACTTGACTGAATCAGGAGTAATAATGGATACGATATGATATAATCTATCCTTTTATTGCAATGTTTTATTAGTATTTTAGATGGGCATGTTTTGATGTTCATAACGTTTTATTGTAAGATATTATTATTATTATTATTATTATTATTATTATTATTATTATTATTATTATTATTATTATTATTATTATTATTATTATTATCATTGCCTATTATCTTAGGGCTGACATCAAGACCAAAGACAAAGATATCAACCAATCCTAGCCACCAGAGATATTATTTTAGAATCGCTCTTGTATTTCTTCTGTATCTTCCTCACAAGCTCCAATGACCTGGAAGTATTGACAGTGTACCCCTAAGAGTTCAGTGTCTCATGTAATCATTTTGGACAGAACATAGTGTATGCAGTGACATGTGGCAAAGTCAAGACACCCAAAATCATTGCACTGTCCTTCAGTGTTAAGTGTTTGAAAGGTTGTGGATGCTTTTCAGCTGAGATAAGCATCTTCAACCGCCTTGGGTATTGTGTTGGATACTCACAGATGAAGGAAATTGACACTGCCCTGTGGAAGCAGAATCTGTCTACATCAGGAGATGGTCTCACTCTGCCAAATAACACCGTTCCTAATCTGTTTACAAACTTGGGTTGGAACAACATGAACCATCTAGAAGAAATGCTGAGTGGTGAATTTATGTCACTCAGGGTGAATGGCATTGTTATGTGGGAAAAGATGGCAGTCTTAGTCCCTAAACAACTCAGGCATACTATGGTTAGAACAAAAAAGAGAAGCTTTGATGCACCTCTGCTGATGCTGCCAATGTACAACGCTGGGGAATGAGCAGACCCACAAATGACCAAGACCACTGAAGTTGTTGCTGGCATGGAAATCCAGCTCACCAGGCAAAAAAATCTTGTTTAGATCATGAGCTTCATGCTGCAAGAAAAAGATCAGTCAGAAATCAGCTGGATAGACTTCAACATCAAGAACCGAGAGGAAATGGCAGTCATCTTTGATAACATTGGCTACATTCATACAATCAATGCCTCTACTACACAGATGTCCACACTACATAAGATCCTCAAACAATCATTCCACATCCTGCAGTCACTGGGCTTGGCAAAGATTAAGATTATATTTGACCAGGCATTAAATGAAAAGGCTGTCGATATCACCTTGAAGCACCCTGAACATTTCAGCAGCATCATCATCCGGATGGGTGCTTTTCATACCATCTTCACTCTTGTAGTAACCATGGGGAAGTGGTTTCAAGATGCTGGCCTCCGTGATTTGTGTGTTGAGTCTTGGGTAATTGCTCAAGGGTCCAAGGGTCAAGTTGCAGGCATTGTGGAAG
Organism: Palaemon carinicauda; assembly: GCF_036898095.1. Taxonomy (NCBI): domain Eukaryota; kingdom Metazoa; phylum Arthropoda; class Malacostraca; order Decapoda; family Palaemonidae; genus Palaemon; species Palaemon carinicauda. Next base: position 86,060,374 of record NC_090744.1, on the reverse strand, counting down.
GAATGAAATACAATTAAGCAGTAAAACTAGTCTATGAAACCCTTTTGCCCCTTGTGTAGAAGGGGTGTCTTCCTTGGTAAGACACTAGAAAAATCGCCAACATGGTACATCTGAAGGAGCCTATGAGTCAGTGGTATGTTTTCCAAGAAAATATCCAAAGTAATCTGGAACAGATCCTGAAGAACCCCTCTTGCACATGTATCTTAAATCTCTTTGAGGAATACAGAGGTGTTTAGACATGGCAGTTGATTCAAAACATTCAGGGGGACCTACATAGATGTTGTGGTGATTTTCTTAAGCTTTATCTTTGCATCCAGAGAAAAGGCGTGGATCCTCCAGCTGTCGTGTATCCAAAGCCCGATTCTATGCTGCTTTGCATATGAAAGTGTCAACTGTATTACGTACTTGTCATACTTCTTAGCTCAGATGTGCTAACTATCTTTAACACACCCATATGTTCTACTGAGTTCATGGCCGAAATATTGTCGTGCAGCTGTGATCAGTGAACCAATTTCACCGTATTCCTGTGGTCCAGACTACTATAAAGACAGTAATGAAGGATATGCAGACTGCTTGGGGAACAAAGGGCTTTAGTCTTAAACTAGGGGCCGTAAGAAAGTATTACATAACGCAGACACACAGAAACCAATACCTTGGACATCTCAGAAAAAATGACTGGAGGGAGCACCACAAAACCCAGTCATCCTGATCTCCAAACTGAAAGGCAGAAGAAGGTTGGGCAGGATTTAGAGGCCCTGACAGACGTGATGAAAAATAACTGGCTCAATCCCTTGTATTAAGAAGAGGAAGACCTGCTTAGCCTATCCACTGGCATTGTAATACCCCCTGAAGTCAGCTGACTTACTGAGAGCTAATGCAGTAGGAGAAGCAGCATACTAAGAATTGAAAGAAAGATTAGACTAGGATCAGCATAATGAATTCTATAGCAATTGGAAAAACAAGACCAGAAGATTTTTGCCAACGTTAGTATCAAATGCAAGTCCTAGAATTCACAAGGTATTGCTCTGAAGGCAGAAAGAAACTTATTTAGCAACATGATCTTGGTTGTTGAATGCCAGCAGGTGAGCATGAAGGATCTTCTTGCCTACTTCATAGGTCTATTGTCCTGGGCATTGGAAAATACTGATGGGATGCAATAAAAAAAGGCTGTCTTCGCTATAGAACTAGAGAAAAAAGTGTCTGCAGCCGAACAGATTCTAACCCCATCTACAACCCTTTCTGATGGGATGGGCTTGATTCAGAAACTGAATGGAAACAACAGGCCCTTTATACAGGTGATAGAGCTGGCCTTTACTAACATCCTTCATGATACATGAAAAATGATAAAATAAGTGAATTGCTCTTGTCTTTGACATATACTTCTGCAACTTAACTAAACCAACTGAATTGTCAACTGCGGTGCCGACAGTGCTTTCCAATTCAATAAACTAGGTTGTGGAAATCATGTGCAGCAGCGGAGGAAATCCTTGTCTGAATCTTCAAACAAGACCTCCATAATCAAGTTCATGACAGATGAATGGAATCTCTCAAAGAGCAGAGAGAGCAAAGTTAAAGGACAAGGCTCTCCATGTTATACTATACGTGAACAAAACTGTTTCAAGGTAACAGAAGATAAGTGGAAGGAAGGACCCAATTGAGCTGGCAGAAGAGGCCGATTTCCGCTTGTTTCTCCACAAAATAACAAATTACGTAATGAGCTACCAATCTATAAAATTGTGCAACATTGTCAAAATAGGGTTATTTTTATTTGCCATGGAAACTTCATTTAAAGCTAATAGTAATTTATAACCAAATATATTTCTCTATCTATATTTTATCTGTAGCTTTATTGCTTTGGATTTGAATTTTGTTTCTATATTAGTGAATAAAGATCACATAGTGTTAAAAAAAAAACTATATTTCCTTACGGCTATCTTTTATTTTGACTTTCTAGAGAAATTCAAGAAGAATATTTTGAGTCGTAATTTGTCGAGAAGTTTTAAAGTTTTGAATGATTTTGTTACTTGAACTTGGCAAACTAGCCCTCTTAAATTTCATCTCACTTAAATGTTTGAACGGTGATATCAACCAAAAGGCACTCACATGATATTGCTATCATGCCATTTCATTAACTTTTGATATCAGACTATCCAAAAAGAGCATAGAATTTTGCCATCTCTAATAGTATCAGTTGTCAAAAAATTTGGGGACTGCTCCATCGACTGAAAGAGCTAAGGAGATGATTATTGATATTTATGTAGTGGAAGGGGAAGTAAGGTTATCAGTCTTCAAAATCAAGTCAAGACTCTCTCTCTCTCTCTCTCTCTCTCTCTCTCTCTCTCTCTCTCTCTCTCTCTCTCTCTCTGTGCATAAGTTAGGAATATAATAGCAATTAATAAGGATTGAGATCCCAGTTTTCTCGTTTTCAGCATCCTTGATAATTAGAAACGTAAAGAGTAAAAATATCAGAAGACTTTTACATGCATAAGTCAAGAGTGAGCAGATTTATTCAGGAAACATCAGGGAGAAATGAGAACATATCCATCAGAGAAAGTGTAGCCTCTATTTTCTGTATAAAATTACTATCGTCGAGATACCCGAAATAGGGCGATTGTCCCACTTATGCTGGGATAGCAGTTTGAAGAAAAGCTTTCAAAAAGAAAAAAATGAAAACAAAGAAATCGAATGCAATTATCTTCCAACCTTTAAGAATGATTAATCTAGACTCATTTTATGTGTGAGGTGGGGAAGGGGACATCGTAAAAGATGTGAGTAGCAAAAGGAGTTTTTTTATATGATAGTAAGTTATATTGTTCGAAAATACATTTGCATGTCAAAATAAAATAATTCACAATATACATTAGTTATTGATTATCCATGAGAATCTTCAGGCTTATTAATAATAAATAATGAGGATTTGCCAGTGGTAGTCGTGGCTTATATATATATATATATATATATATATATATATATATATATATATATATATATATATATATATATATATATATATATATATATATAAATATATGTATGTACATATATATGTATACATATATATATACATATATATATATATATATATATATATATATATATATATATATATATGTATATATAAATTATATATACATATATACACATATATATATATATATATATATATATATATATATATATACATATATATATATATATGTATATATAAAAATATATACATATGTATATATATATATATAGATATATATATATATATATATATATATATATATATATATATATATATATATATATATATATAGATACATATATGCATGCATGAATGTATGTGTGTGTTCTTGTGTAAGAAATAATACCTAAAGAAATTAGGGTAGATATTTTTTTATTATTGTCTACACTAAGATATCCAAAAAGACAAATCAAGTTATGAAATAGTGTACGGTCTGGGGCGAGTTTGTGTCCATCTCAAATATACGAAGCAACCTATGATTTTATTGTTGTGCATAATAAGACCTTATATAAAAGTTAGGGTATCAAGCCCAAATCCCTATATAGTAATACTTCGGTTCTCAACCATAATTCGTTCTGGAATTGTGGTCGAGAATCGATTTGTTCGAAATCCAAAACAATTTTTCCCATAAGACAATGAAAACTAGATTAATTCGTTTCCAAGCACCCGATAAATGTTCACATTCTCAAACTAAATATGGTACTAATATGTGAAAACGTATACCTAAACTATTAAAACTAAATGCTAAAACTAAATACAACATGAAGTAAATTTTAAACCCTTTTTGTATCATTTGCTTACCTTTGTAACTGCGGTGTGATGCATACGGGAATGGAGGTGGAGGAGATAAAATGGGAGGGTTATTACTTTGAAGGAAAGTCCCCTTCCATAAAAGTACTGGGTAACAGGCCTTAATGTTTCTTCTCTTCTCTGCCTCTTTTGCTATGGTGACTTAACCTCTGCAGTTGCTTGTTGTTTTCTTTAATTACGAACCTATCCATCGTAATCTGTTTTTTCTACGTTGCACTATTTTCCTGAAGTGAGACATAACAAACTCATTAAAAATGTTCACGGAACGATTTGCCACAACTGCTTCCGGGTGATATTTCTCAACAAAAACCTGCAGTTCACCCAATTTTGCACACAGTTCATTGATTAAGGCACTTGGAACCTACTCCCTTCCTTTATCCTCTTCTGATGAAAGTTCTACCATATCCTTTTCCTGCTGTTGCAGATGCAGCAACTCTTTGGTTGTTAAGTCGGTAGAGTGTCTTTCCACAAGATCATTAATGTCCTCTTTTACAACAAGTCCCAAAGTATTCCCCATGATCAAAATGTCATCAATGACAGCGCTTTCTTCGACTGGAGAGCTTGATTTAGACTGAAACCTTTTGGCCATAGTTTTTTTCTATGCTGAATTTACCGTATGGTAGGTTACATCACTCCATGTACTGTCAATGAGATTCACTTAGCTCAATGTACTAAAATGTTCTTTCTAGAATTCTCGAAACGTTAGGTGTGTTATTAGTCACTTCGAAACGCCCAGAAAAGAATCTTAGTATACAGTTTTTTAAAATTCAAAATGGCGTGTAGGTATGGGTTGAAGAATCGGTGTCGCATTCGGCGGCAGGAATTTAACTTTGATGAAACTGAATTCATCAACTAAATCATCTTCTAAACCCGGGGTGTGAGCAGGAACATTGTGTATGATTAACAGGCATTTTATTGTAATTTTTTAATTATTTATGTAACATATTCCTGCACTTAGGGTGCTAAAAGCTCATGCACTCACTTACCTATGTCTTTATGTTTGCCCACCACATAAGAGGCAATTTACTTTTCCTTATGTTGTTCTTTTTAAAGACCCATGGGTTATGTGAATGATAGACAAATAAAGGTGTTATTTTACAGTCACTACTAGCATTTGCATACTACAAAAGAGCGAGGCTATTCTTCAAAAGCTTTTGCCAGGTTAGTGATTTTTCCTCCTTAATATACGTAGTAGCCGGCATTTCTTCCTAGAATAGCCTGGTCTCGTTATAATTAGAAAACTGTTGAGGAAGAAACGGTTCTTCTTTTATTTAAACATTGAATAATTTAACAAAGCTTTTATTACAGGATTTATGGCAGTTCTTTGTTTGAATTTTTCGAACCAACCTCTGCTGACTTTGAATATAAAGGTTTCCCTTTCAGCACTTGTACTAGGCATTTTCTTTTCTATGTCACTGTAAATTTTTGAGGCTTTTTTGCAAATTAAAAGCTTCACTAAAGGTATCACTAGCTCACTAATTTTTCCTGCTGAATATTAGTAGCTACTTTTCCATTTCCTCTATTACCTGCAACCTTTGCTCCGTTTTCAGAGTCACACCTTTTGCGATACTAGCTTTGTTCTTGAGGAAAGTTGAAATCATTGATTTCGGATGGATGTACTGCACAGCGAGACCCGAAACACGAACGCCATTTTCAATTTTGGCAATTATTTTCTTTGTTAATTCAATTGTCATTCTCACTGTCTTCCTTTTCTCTTTCTGTTCACTTCTGGCTTTCTTTGGACCCATTATGAACGGTTACAATTAATAAAAAGCAAAAAAATTCAAATTAGCACAATCTAAGAGGCACTTGTAAGTCTTTCTTCGATGGCAGGATGTCTCAAACTGACGCCGTGAAGTTGGCGGGGGATGCTGTTCGGTCGACTTGGCTGGTTGACTTCCGAAAATTTGGTTGAATTTGGAGACATTTTAAACCTAAATTTTTTGGTCGAAAACTGATTTGCTCAAGTTGTGAGTTGTTCGAGTACCGAGGTTCCAGGTTACATTTTTCTACAGGCCCTCCACGAAGTTTGGGCTTGATCCCTATGATGTGAGTCTTAGAAAATCTTATTTCAGTGACAGTTTTGCCAATTCCCATTTGATTTTAACAAATTCAGTGCCTAAACCTATGTTTTGGAGGTCAAGGATTATGAATATCATAAATTTGATTGAGTTTGATTCATTAAAACATCATAAATATGCAAATTATTTCTAAAATTCTCATAAAATTTTATTATTTTACTGGGTAAACATGTATAACATCTAATAAGTCACTGCCAAAAACAGTAAAAAGGATGCTTAGCATGTAATTAAAGCTATATGACTTGTATTTCATAGCTCTTGCTTTCATAAATATGTAAATATGTGATATTCATGTCCTAATTAATATGCAAATGACAAGGACACAATAAATAGATATGCATTTCTTTCTGACTTTTCAAGTAGATTGTGACAACAGCAGTTAAAAATCAGCCAATGGAAGCTGTACACTCTCAGCAACCGAGTTCGAGAATGCTGATTTTGACCGAGCAAATGTGTCATGTTCCAAGAAAAGACACAGGAAAAACAGATTTTTGCACCAAATGGATGAAAATGAATACGGGAAGCAAATGACATTCTAAATGACTCTGTGATGAAATGTATCAAACTTTTGGCTACAGACAGTGGCTTTTACTATCATATTTCGAACAAATGGTACTAGAAGAATATAAATTCAACTTTACATTGATGATTTCGTCAACACGGAGAACTGCAGAATGTTTTGCCATCTTCATCAGGGACACCAAGAACTTCAATGCATACACAATCGACTGCACATTCATCTCCGAACCCTATCAATACACTTGGTGTGATATACCATATGAACTGCATTATTTGCCACCAAAAGTCTCACAAACGAGAGTTCAACAAATTTCGCATATCTGAGGATAATCAAGCTATGTGTTTCCTGGAAGCAGCTAACTATTTTCAGGATGTTTGGTCGTATTTGTGATATCTAGAATGAACATGCAGATTTTGGAGCCAACTTGTACTACAAAAATCATTTCATGACGACATGCCTTCAGAAATACATATGCTTGACATACGACTGATGATATACGAACGTTAAATGTCAAGCACTGGACCTTGAACAATACTGTGTTGGAGTTAGGAGGAGGACGGAATGGTGGAAATGGAGGTAAACTTGGTGCGATCAGAGACAATCTAAATAGATGTGTTGATGAAGAGAATCAATTTCGAAATAGAGATGTTAAGATATATTTGATGAGACAATTTGGCAACAGCATAGATTCCACATGTCCTGACGTCATGCGTAAATCTCTGATAGTTTATACTTTATAGTGTTACAATAGACCAGATGTATACATTTCAACAAAAAGTCATGACTTTGACTTTTGTTGACAGATTTGGTTATGTCAAAGACGTTAGATATGCATGCTTTAGTATGAGCATACTTGAACCAATACTTTGTTTTTTGGACTATTTGTATAATCTTAATCCAAAGACATACCCAAAAAGCAGCTGCAGCTGTAATGATGGACATGGTACCTACAGAAGATGACAGAGATGATGAAGAGTAAAGTGATGACGATGGACAAGAGCATTTCGAACAGATTGCCTCTGGATATCTCTCCACTCAATGCCGCAGAAGGAAGCAAGCTTTGTTTTAGATTATGTATTATATACATCACTGTGGAAAGAAAAGAACTCTGATTCATATAATGAATGCTGAACAAGCTTACAGTCTTGGACGGGGGCAAAAAATCCTCATCAAAATCTTTCATTCAGTTATGCTGAACTGCAACAGTACCAATATGGAAGGAACCTATACTGCACAGCAGAATAAAAACAGTATTGCATTTTCACCCCACTTTCATCCTTGACAATTCACATCAGCAAGTCCTGACAACTGGGATCATGAGGGTGCCGATGTTTCTGAACATGATACAGTTTGTGTTCTATACCAGAACAAACCTGTTTTCCAGAGATTGAAGCCAACACAATCTGATACCTTGGTCACACATGGCCAACAGGCCTTCAGGGAAACACTCCCATGCTAAATTTTTAAAGACTTCCAAACACCCGGAAAAAGGCCTGAAGTTCCTAATTCTTTTCAGGGTAATGTTCAGCTAAAAAAATTAGAAAAAAATTACAATACTAGACTTGCCAACCTAGCATGGTCAATTGCCTGTCTAAACAGACGGGTGGCTGGAATTGTGTGGCCTCGAATGCAAATTATGCCATCTTGGAGTGTGACTAATTCAGTCATGGCAACCAAAAACGTTCCTCTCAAACAGATATCATTTCTTTCTGTTCTACGTTATCCCATCACTTGGTATAGTGCTGTTTACACAGAGATAAAAAATTTGTTAGTAATCTGCTCGTTATTAGTCTAGTACAAACTACATATTTCTGTGGACAAAAGGCTATATTGTATTGCAAAAGAAATACAGATCCTGAGACCAGAAGACCTCAAGGGTCTCGTGATTTCTTAGGACTTTTCACAAAGTAGGGACTCTACTAAAACGATGCAGACAATGTAAGGGTTGAGACAGAAATGTTTGGACCATCAGTGATCCAAAAGTCTATCTAAATGCTGGCCTCTACAGTCGTTCACTGCAGGGTCAACAGCTACTAGCTGAAGCAATGCAACGCCTGCTGTACAAGGAATTCTTTGATGAAAAAGAAGTTTTAAATTACGTTAATGAACTAGAAATACTGGACAAATTGGAGAAAGGTACAGCCTACTGACATATATCAGAAAGCCAGAGACTCTTGGCTCAGTGTCAAACATTCATTCAAGAAACTTTTCGATGATATGAACACCTTCATCAATGGCTGATCTGCTTGAAATGAGAACTTCAAATTTTCTAAATGAGTTTCTGGAACGCCATGTGATTGTACTTGATCTGTCGTGAACTAATCGAGAGGGGTCCTGAAGATTTCATCTAGAAGCAGAGTAACGTGCACTCTATTAATTTGCTGCTGAAATTATTTTGACGACCTATTTGATATATATTTCTAAATTCCACGTCAATATATACGGGTCTGCAGATATTGAGGGCTTTAAGGATCACAAGACATAGACACAGGCTTGACACTTACAAGAAAAACTTTTTAGTTGTTCAAAAGGCATAAGATAAGTAAACACAAATTTCTGTCCCCACCATACCATCCTAATTTTGAGTCTATAATCGCTTCTGTAAGATTGCTGGGGATTGATACTACATTTTCTTATTGGAATACCATTGGCAGAACTCTAATTTGTAACCCACCTGACAATAGTGAAGGTATAATTTATAAGATACCATTTAGATCTGGAAATTTTTATATCAGACAATCTAGGAAATCATTAGGTAAACTCATTTTGAATCATAAGTGTAATACAAGAACCAATAACAAAAGTAATGCCATTTGTGTACATAATAATATACACAATTATCCAGTTGATTAGAAACATTCAGAAATGTTGTTAAAAAACAATTGTCATTGAAGCAACGTTTATAATTTATAGTAAGAATGAGAGTTTTAATTTATCTCCAGGCATATACAAATTGGATCCTTTTATTTTATTCAGCATAAAGTGTCAGTATAAACTTGAAAATGCTATTCGAAAGTTTTTTGGCTTGTTTTATTTACTTAAGTGATTGTCGAAGTTTCTATTACTAGTTTTCCTGTTAATTTGTAATTTCTACTTTTATTGATTTTATCCTCATGTTAAGTGACTTTAGCCTTTTGGGTAGTGATAGTATCTTTTTATTCTTATTCTTTTTATGATTTGGAGCCTTTCTTGTATGTACAAACTTGTGTATTTTTTATTTTCATAATAAACACTCTAAGAAGAGGTCCAGTGGCGGCCGAAACTGTAGAGCATTTCTACATATTATTATTATTATTATTATTATTATTATTATTATTATTACTTGCTAAGCTACAATCCTAGTTGGAAAAGCAGAATGCTTTAAGCCCAGGGGTTTAACCCGGGAAAATAGCCCAGTGAGGAAAGTAAACAAGGAAGAATAAAATATTTTAAGAACAATGACATAGTTGAAATAAATATTTTCTATATAAGCTATAAAAAAACTTTAACAAAGCAATAGGAAGACAAATTAGATAGAAAAATGTGCCTGAGTGTACCGTCAAGCAAGAAAACTCTAACCCAAGATAGTGGAAGACTATGGTACAGAGGCTATGGCACTACTCAAGAATAGAGAACAATGGTTGCTTGTCATAGCTGAAAGTCTCTTCTACCCTTGCCAAGAGGAAAGTAGCCACTGAACAATTACAGAGCAGTGGTTAACCACATGAGTGAAGACGAATTGTTTGGTAATCTCTGTGTTATCAGGTGTATGAGTACAGAGGAGAATAGGCCATGCTATTCAATGTATGTGTAGGCAAAAGGGAAAGTTAATCATAACCAGAGAGAATAATCCACTGTAGTACTGTCTGGTCAGTCAAAGGACCCCACAACACTCTAGTGGTAGTATCTCGAAGGGTGGCTGGTGTCTTAGCTGCTTACACATTATCTTTTCATTTTGCTTATTTGGACTACCATATATTAAGTCATCTTCATGCTAAGACAGATTGCATATATATATATATATATATATATACATACATATATATATATGTATATATATATATATATATATATATATATATATATATATATATATATATGTATATAGGATAAAATATGATACATTTTCCCCAGAACCACTCAAAGACAATATCATCTGACTGGCCGGCAATCGAACCCTGGTCCCGGATATTTGTATGACAGTTACAATACCATTTAGCAACGTGGCTAAATGGTATTGTCAATGTCATACAAGTATCCTGGACCAGGGATTGATTCCTGGACGGTCAGATGCTTTTGTCTTTGAGTGGTTCCGCTTTGGGACTCTGATCCCGAGGTCGATAAGAGAATCCAGACATTATTGTATTAGAATATATGGCTTATTTGAATATATATCTATGTATATGTATATATCTATATATACATATGTATATATATGTATATATATGTGTATATATATATATATATATATATATATATATATATATATATATATATATATATATATATATATATGTACTGTATATATTTTCATATATGTATATGTGTGTATATATTTGCATATATGTATATATATATATATACATATATATATATATATATATATATATATATATATATATATATATATATATATATATATATATATATATATCCATATATATATATATGTATATATATGTATATATATATATATATATATATATATATATATATAAATAAATACATATATATGTATATATATATATATATATATATATATATATATATATATATATATATATATATATATAATAGTGAATTACATAAACTCCCAAGCTTCAACTCACCTGCGTTATGTTACATAAATCTGATACACACAAGAATTCTTCTGAGCTCTGAGAATAATACGCAATTACCAGACCTTAACATATATATATATATATATATATATATATATATATATATATATATATATATATATATATATATATATATATACATAAAAACACTGAATATCTAAAGGTCATTTTACTTCACACTCAAAGCAAAACTGGGTTATTACTTTCCCTTTACATGAACTATTCTTAAATCAACCTTTTACTTCGGTTCTAAGTTAGGGATACGAACAAGACTGAATTAATTAGTGGTGATTGAAATAATATACACTTTACAAAGATATATATATATATACATATATATATATATATATATATATATTTATATATATATATATATATATAATTATGTAAATACATATATATATATATATATATATATATATACATATATATATATATATATATATATATATATATGTATATATATATATATATATATATATATATATATATATATATATATAGATATATATATATATATATATATATATATATATATATTTATATATATATATATATATATGTATGTATATATATATATATATATATATATATATATATATATATGTATATATATATATATATATATATATATATATATATATATATATATATATATACATATATATATATATATATATATATATATATATATATATATATATATATATATACTTATTCCATAAAAAAATAGCAATTAAAAAGTAATACTGAACCAGATCTTAGACTTATGACAAAATGACACTTCAAGAATTTCACAATGCAATCACTTGTTTCACTAAAAATTAATTTTTGAAAATGTTTAACTAAGACAAATAATGAAAAAATGACACTCTAACACTAAAGAAAATAAACAATAATTACACTTACATATATGTAACTATTACTCCTATGACTTTTGGGATCATACAAGGTTACCGATTGGTTAAGCAAAAATAAATGCACTTCACTTTTTAATACAAATACACTTTACTTCTTCCAAATTAAACCACAAAATATTACCAATGTACGAAAGTGCTATATACGTTCGAGAAAAACACAATAGATGGATGGAAAAGTCTCTAGCAAGAGGACTGTCGGAAGCACAGATATTTAAGAATTACAGGCTCGATCTATCTGTTCTATGCAATGGTAGGCCCTTATATGTCATCCTAAGTCACTCTCGAAACTTCCATTTGATTCATGCAAAGCATTCATGATGCGTGTCCACAAGATGCAGGCAGGGTCTCGTAGCACCAGTGTAGCCAGCTTGGCCGTTTTAAGTATGGTTCTATCATCGCCTGACGAGGGCAACACGCTTAGCTAACTCTACCCAACTCCTCTTGTAACTTAAAAAAAAAGAAAAAGTTTAGTCGAGAACCTTCAAGCCTCTTCCAACAACGTGGAAACGTGATGCAATCCCTTGTGTGTATCATACAGCATACCTTTTCACAAGTTACATAAGACTTCCTAAGCAAATTACGTGAAATATAAATTCAATTATTTGAAATAACGTTAATTTACAAATACGGAACTGAATGAAAATATAACTAAATGAATGACGACAGTCATATGTAATTTACATACATTTACTTAATCCTACATGAGTGGGACCCACCTTACGAACTGCCTATACATCTCTTATATATACTGTACAAATGAATTATGTGAGCAAAAGAGTTTATATTTACGTCAGACCAGCTTCGTAAGAATATACATTATATACATATATATATATATATATATATATATATATATATATATATATATATATATATATATATATATATATACATATATATATATATATATATATATATATATATATATATATACATATATATATATGTATATGTATATATATATATATATATATATATATATATATATATATTTATATATATATATATATATATATATATATATATATATATATATATATGTGTGTGTGTGTGTGTGTGTGTGTGTGTGTATGTATATATATGTATATATAGATACAGTGGAGGCCCTAGTTTACATGATGCCCTGGGTGAACCTTACCTTCTGCGTCCCCCCTCCCCCCCTTACCTGTTCCCATTCACCAACACACGGGCACATACCCCATGACTAAGGACAGGAATAATTATTTTCCAGAAAAAAACATATTAAATAAATTTGATTTTGCTACACTTTGAAAAATAAATAAATTAAACTACAGCACAGCTACAATGTAAAGCCTATGACTTTCACAAAATACCTCTCAAACAAAGTAATTTTATTTTGCTACACTTTGAAAAAAATAAATTGCACTACATCACAACTGCTTTCTAAAATGTATGACATTTTTCACAAAATACTTTTTTTATGAAATTGCTTTTATTTGCTACAGTTTAAATATATATATATATATATATATATATATATATATATATATATATATATATATATATATATATATATATATATATATATATGTGTGTGTGTGTGTGTGTGTGTGTATATATGTATACATATATATATATATATATATATATATATATATATATATATATATATATATATATATATATATATATATATATATATATATATATAATATATATATATTATATGGTTAATGCACCACAGCCCAACTGCTATGTAAACCATGGCTTTTTTATCCCTCTTGATATAAAGTCATCAATGGCCTCAACATAGGATATATGCTCAATTATGGTGTGATTTCAAGTGATGATGGCCAGACCGCTAAGGTGCTACTGTGACATTGTTGAGCTCAGGTAGGATGTGATGAGTTTGAGTTTTGAGAAGGTTCTCTCTGCCTCAGCAACTGTGAATGGAAGAGTGATACGATTCATATTTGGATATATTTTAGAGAGCTCCCTTTCATTGATAAATGCCAGTAGCTCAACCAAGGACATGGTCTTTGATGGCCAGTCATGCAAGTTCTCTGCCATCCAAGTCAGAATGTCCCTGTAACTGTAGTCTGGTACCTAGGTTCTCACGCTGTTCTATCTGCTCCTAGAATGTGTGAATTTTGAAATGTTTCAGCACTCCAAACTTCTTTTCTAATGTTTCAAACTTAGAAAATCTCTCTTGAATAGGTAATGTTGCAGCCTCAGCCACTGCATTAAAGAATGGCACCTACAACTTTTTCCAAAGTATGGGCCAAGGGCTGATCAAATGATTCATAGTAGAAGTGCT
>NC_090744.1:86033435-86040935 GCF_036898095.1 Palaemon carinicauda | reverse complement strand
AGAATTAGTTTTCTTATCTTCTATTTTTAAACTTTGTGGATTAATGATGAAAGTAAAATATCTTGTACACGTACCACAAAAGAAAAAAAACACACACACACTTATACACACCCACACACACACACACATACATATATATATATATATATATATATATATATATATATATATATATATATATATATATCTATATATCTATCTATATATATATATATATATATATATATATATATATATATATATATATATATACCTATACACATGTGTGTCTGTAGAGAGAGATAACTAGACTTTAATCAACCAAGAGAGCAGGCAGGCTTTAGAAGTGGATATTCGACAACTGACCACATCCATGTAATTATCTAGCTTAAGGAAATAGGACAAATATGGCATTTAGGCTATGAAAAAGCTTTTGATTATGCCAGAACTTCAGTAATAATGAAAGCCCTTCAAAGACAAGAGGAAGATGTCTCTCATGTTAGAGCACTTGAAGATATGTATACAGGCAGCATATTCAGCAATCCTAAAACTCCACAAAGATAGGAAGAAAATTCTGATAGAGAAACCAGTTGGACAGGGAGATCCCAGCTCTCCTATATTATTCATATCATGCTATTTTTCCCTGTTGGAGCCCTTGGGTTTATAGCATCCTGCTTTTCCAACTATGGTTGTAGCATACCAAATAATAATGATAATAATAATAATAATAATAATAATAATAATAATAATAATAATAATAATAATAATGATAATTTACACCCACTCTTTTGAAGTCTAATTGATTTTCTAACCTTCAATTTAACGAATGTTTGATATTCAACTATAGCTTAACTGGGATCAGCTGGGTGGATAAATTCAGCCAATTATTTTTATTGGTGCACCATGAAAAATATAAAAATATCCAAAAGATGTATTTGATTTACTCTTCTGAACCATAAGGTGAAAACATTGATTTACCTCATTACTCTGAAAGATTTTGTTTTCGATATGTTTATTGCATACTGAAAAATCAAATAGAAGTGAAGCAATGAGCCTAATTTGCATACTGAAAAATCAAATACAAGTGAAGCAATGAGCCTAATTTGCATACTGAAAAATCAAATACAAGTGAAGCAATGAGCCTAATTTGCATACTAAACATCAAATGCAGGTGGAAGTACTTGGAAGGAAAGAGGTCTTTAGAAAGACTTTATCATCTAGAATAGAAGATGACCATATCCCAGTTGTTAGTTTCTACAGTAATTCTTTCGATTACTCAGTATGAAAGTTTAAAAAAATAGTGAGTTGCAAATGGTTAGAACGATGCGCTATTGATATGCAAATGAAAAATTACTTTCTCATCAAGCAAACTTGAACAAGTCAGTGGTACGTTATTGGCTTTTCTTTTTGTCATTTGACGCGTTTCACAACTAATAGAAGGAACGATGTTTTAGTCAATTATCAACGTTGGTCTTGCTCAGTGACTGATGAGATGAAATGGAAGTGGTTGAAAACTACTAACAATATTAGCTATTTGCTATCTGGAGTTAATATTTACTAAAATGATCGCAATGTTATAATCTCTCTCTCTCTCTCTCTCTCTCTCTCTCTCTCTCTCTCTCTCTCTCTCTCTCTCTCTCTCTCTCAGAATGAGCGGTTTTATATAGGTAACTAAATTAATTCATGATATTATATCCTGAAGACCCATTTAAGAACGTTTTATCAAATGACCGATAATCCCTGAAATCCCTGATAGAAAATTGCTTATTTTATCTGCATTTGAAAGAAGTCCAAGGTACTGAACTTTAATTAGCATGTGCCTCATGGCGGTATTTTTGAATACTTAATTCTGTTGCATCTTCTATTCATAAGATTCATTTTCAATTTGTAACCCTCCTTGTACTCCTCTCACGTCACCTGAACCTTTAAATCAATATTACCGGCAATGGGCATGCTTTACAATTACGTCAAAGACAGAAATGTAGAGTCATGCAGAATTGTTGTGGAAAGAAATTGATCGCCGATATGTAATTCCTATAGTCTTGCCTTCTCCGTCATGAGAGTCAATACTACACAGCATACTAGAATTTTTATTCCATCTGTGACCAAGTTGTGGAATGATCTTCCTAATAAGGTAGTTAAATCAGTTGAATATCAAAAGTTCAAACTTGCTGCGAAGGTACTTATGTTGAACAGACTGACATAAGTCTCTTTTTAGTTTATATATGAAAGATCTGTTTTAATGTTATTACTGTTCTTCAGATATTTTATTTTAATTGCTCCAATTTTGCTTGTAGTTTATTTATTTCCTTGTGTCCTTTCGTCACTGGGCTATTTTTCCCTTTTGGAACCCCTGGGCTTATAGCATCTTGCTTTTCCAGATAAAGTTGTAGCTTATCTAGTAATAATAATGATGTCAAGATAAAGTTTTAAAAAATGTAGATTGGGAAACTGTAGGAATTAACATTAATGGGGATTACCTCAACAACTTTAGAATTACAGATGGCCGAGTTCTATTTGACGAATCGTACGAGGAATTGCTCAAGATAACCCAAGAATTAAATAGAGGAAAGAAAAATTTAGGACTGAAAATTAATAAGAATAAAACTAAAAGAATGTTATGGTTATGGATGATCCTATGGAGATTGTTAAAGAATATACGTATTTAGGACTGACAGTAAGTGTTTCCCAAGGACATAAAACTGAAATCAAAAGAAGGATAAGCATGGGATGGAGAGCTTTTGGTAAACAAAAGGAGATAAGGAAAAGTAAAGTGTCCCTTTCTTGGAAAAGAAAAGTATTTAATAAGAAACTTGGAGCCTTACTAAAGCCTTAAAACAAAAGCTAGTAACAACTCAAAGAGCTATGGAGAGAATAATGATAGGAATAACACTAAGAGACAGAAAAAGAGCAACATGGATACGAGAGTAAAATAAAGTAGAGGATATTCTGACATTATTATTAAAATTCTTCATCTTCATCTTCATCTTCATCTTCATCTTCATCTTCATCTTCATCTTCATCTTCATCTTCATCTTCATCTTCATCTTCATCTTCATCTTCATCTTCATCTTCTTCTTCTTCTTCTTCTTCTTCTTCTTCTTCTTCTTCTTCTTCTTCTTCTTCTTCTTCTTCTTCTTCTTCTTCTTCTTCTTCTTCTTCTTCTTCTTCTAATATATTATTATTATTATTATTATTATTATTATTATTATTATTATTATTATTATTATTATTATTGAGAGCCTTTGCGTCAATAGGCGTAGGAGGAGGTGATGATGATGATGATGATTATTATTATTATTATTATTATTATTATTATTATTATTATTATTATTATTATTTTTGTTATTATTATTGTTATTATTATATTATTATTATAGATAATCGTTGCCTCAGTAGCATTAATTTTACAGTTGACTCGCATTTTTCTTCTTTTGTCAATACCGCGTTCTGCCTATGTTAGTCATCGGATGGGGACGACTAACATAGAAAAATACGAGCAAAAGAATAATAATAATAATAATAATAATAATAATAATAATAATAATAATAATAATAATAATAATAATAATAATAATAATTGCAAAATTAATGCTACTGGGGTACCGATTATCTTTAACGCAACTTACTAGAATAGAGTTTACTGGCACTACCCAAGACTGCCGCATAATAGTTTGATTTTGGAGTGTCCGTCTCCTAGAAGAGCTGTTTACCATAGCGAAAGAGTGTCATCTACCCTTATCAAGATGAAAATAGCCAATGAACGATTACAGTGCACTAGTTAACCCCATGAGTAAAGAAAAATTGCCTGGTAATCTCAGTGTTGTCAGTGTATGATGTGTAGGCAAAGGAAAAATGAGCAGTAACCAAAGAGAGAGAGAGAGAGAGAGAGAGAGAGAGAGAGAGAGAGAGAGAGAGAGAGAGATCCAATGTAGTACTGTCTAGCCAGTCAAAGGTCACAATAACTCTCTAATAGTAGTATGTTAACGGGTAGTTGGTGCCCTAGAGAATTTACCTACCATGTAAGAAATAGAAATGGAGGTGATTGGGACACATAATGAGATTAACAGATAATAGATGGACATTAAGAATAACAGAATGTGTCTCTAGAGATTGGAAAAGAAGCAGGGAAGTAAGAGAACGCACTCGATTGACAAACTAAGAAACGTTGTGAGTATAGACTGGCATAGAAAGACAATAAACTGAAGCATTTGTTCTGCAATGGACAAGTAATGGCTGACGATGGTATATATATATATATATATATATATATATATATATATATATATATATATATATATATATATATATATAAGGATGAAGAGTACAGCAAGAAGACTTCGGATCATCTTACATATTTATTCAACACCAACGTTTCGGGAATCCATTCCCATCATCAGGGCTACATAAAACATGAAATTATGTTTACATTAGAAATTAATTATACATTTTTGCTTAAAATTGCTTTGGTATAAAAAATATTAAAAAACGGTTAAAAGAATCAAAATACAAAAACCTAGACGGTATATAAAAACATGTGGCTAACAGAGGTCCTTTACAATTATGATGATAAAAACACTTGTGATCAAAATGGAATAGAAAATATACATATATGTAAATGAATGGTCGAACTTACTGTCAAGAGATGTGGCTGAAAACTATTGGAATATTTGAGAGAATTCTTGAAGAAAATGCTTTAACTACGAACAAAAAATAGATCAACAAGGGATGATAGGTAATGGCAGTTAGGCAATATGTAATGGTGTGGAGGTGGTTTGATTGTTTAAGGAAGGGGACAGTTTCTTAATATAGAGAGATTCCAAGAGAAGGAGCGAAAGGCAATCGGATGTTTGGGAAAGAATTTTCAAATGGTTGTATTGTATATGAGTTTTGCATGAGTTTGAATGATTTCTTATAGAGGAAAATTCTTGGGATTTTAATACGGAACCAGTGCGATGACTGACACCCCTATGGGAATCGATGCGGACCTTCAGTAATCGTCGGGTAGACCCGATATAGTTTCCAAAATTACATTTTGGACAAGTATACTTGTAAACAACGAAGGACCGCATCAACTCCGGGAGGGTGTCTTTGAACCTGAAAAGTTTGCCAATATTTAAAGGGTTTTTTTAATATAAACTTAAAATTCACATATGGGTACAGAGTGCTGAGGGCTGTGGTGAGCTCGTTTCTGAAAAGAGCATTTTTAACATAAGGCAATGATACATACATTAGTTTTTTGGGAACTTCAGGACATTTATATTTAGGCTGAAAAATACCATTAAGAAATTTATTAACAATTTTGTCATAGAGGTGTGAAGGATAACAATTGTATGTAAAATATGTTTTTAAAAATGAAATTTCTTTATGAAAATTATGCCAGTCCGAACATAAGGAATATGCTCTAAATAAAAGGGTTTGAATAGAGTTAATCTTGAATGATTTCGAACAACTGCTAAAAAAATTAAGACCCAAACCAGTGTATGTCTCTTTTCTAAAAATACCTGTAAGAAATCCTCTATTTGAACGTGAAATGTTTATGTCAAGGAATGGCAACTGGTTATCTTTTTCTATTTCCATGGTAAACTTAATGTTTGGGTGAATTCTATTTACATATTCTAAAAACTTGTAAGCATGGGATTTTTCTCTAAATAGCAAAAAAGTGTCGTCAACGTATCTCTTATAGAAACTAGGACGAAATGCTTCCGGACATTGTCTAAGGTATATTTCCTCCAAGTGGCACATGAATATATTGGCAAATGTAGGACCCAAGGGCGACCCCATTGCCATTCCATCAACCTGTTTGAATAATTTGGTATTAAAAACAAAATGAATATCTATTACTGAAAGTTCAAGGAGTTTTCTGAAACTGTTTGAATCAAAGCCGTTGAATAAGGTATTTTCGGTAGGAAAAAGCTTGTTGAGTATAATTTCTATTGTTTCATGAAGGGGCACGTTAGTAAACAAAGATTCTACATCCAAGCTAACCATAATTGAGTTACTATCTTGTTCAAGTATTTCGGGAATGAACTTGGTGGAGTTTTGAAGAGTAAATTGATTATTGGTTAAATGACTAAGGAGAGGAACTAGGAATTTGGCTAAGTGATAATTTGGCGAGTTATAAGCTGCTAAAATAGGCCTGAGGGGTACATTAGTCTTATGGACCTTAGGAAGTCCATACAGAATACTAAAAGAAGATCCTGAACTATATAATGATTGATAAGACTGTTCGGACAACATACCTTTATCTTTGAGTAGTTTTAATGTGCGGTTTATTTTATCTTCAACTTTAAAAATTAGGCTATATTGGAGATCACCAACTTCTAAAAATTTACTGGAATCTGATAAAACATTATTCATTTTCTGGATATAGTCACTGTGGTTAAGAATAACAACGCCTTTACCTTTATCTGGTCTGCAAATAACAATATTCCTGTTTTGTGAGAGTTTCTTGAGCACTGTAAAATCATCTTGTTTAAAAAAGGGAAACCAATTGGTGGCTTTCAAAGAGGAAAACACCCTATGGGCAATATCATGAATTGACTGTTGGGTTGCTTCTAAGTTAATATGTGCAGGAAGATTTCGAATGCAGTGAAAAAACCGTTCAAATGGTAGAAAAAATTGATAAAAGTTTGGTTTAAAATTTGGAAGGCAAAAATCAAGTCCTAAGGAAAGTAAAAATTCTTCTTTTTTAGACAGAACGTAGTCAGAGTAATTAAAAACAACATCCTTAGGAGAAAGGAATCTTGGCAGACTAATACCTAATTTTAAAAGTTTACGTTTATGAACCTCTGTTATATTTAGGGTATATTGTTTAATATTTCTACTTAAAAGTGATTTAACATAAAAACCATCGAGCGGGGACAAAGTGTTGTACAATGAATGTGAGAGGGAGGACACTGAGCCTTTCAATCTACTGATAGATTTGGATTTAAAATCAATTTCAATGTCTAAGAGGGACTGAGTAGCAGTTCTATAAAAATCAGAGTTATATAGTGAAGATCTATATAATTTAAACTTGATGAAATTAGGCCCAATATTACTCATCTTACAATATAGCAAAAAATCGTGATCAAGTTGGGCCTTCTTCCATTTCTTGTCCGAGGACTCAAGACGTCGGTAAAGCCTGAGAGTGGAGCCATCGTATTTCCGCTGAATATAACTAGTAACAAAAAACTAATGTATGTATCATTGCCTTATGTTAAAAATGCTCTTTTCAGAAACGAGCTCACCACAGCCCTCAGCACTCTGTACCCATATGTGAATTTTAAGTTTATATTAAAAAAACCCTTTAAATATTGACAAACTTTTCAGGTTCAAAGACACCCTCCCGGAGTTGATGCGGTCCTTCGTTGTTTACAAGTATACTTGTCCAAAATGTAATTTTGGAAACTATATCGGGTCTACCCGACGATTACTGAAGGTCCGCATCGATTCCCATAGGGGTGTCAGTCATCGCACTGGTTCCGTATTAAAATCCCAAGAATTTTCCTCTATAAGAAATCATTCAAACTCATGCAA
>NC_090744.1:86000935-86028435 GCF_036898095.1 Palaemon carinicauda | reverse complement strand
CTGTGGAAACTGTTACCTTACAGTCAGGCTATTTTGTCAAAGGTTAGGGCAACTGCCTATAACTGTCGTTGATGACTACAAGGCATTCGATCGTAGAAACCGTCTGATGGAATTAGTATCAGGCAACCACGTCCCGCATGCAAGGATAAAGGTTGGAAAATCGATACCTGTAACTCCTGTGTGGTAACATGTTATTCATGATACCAATAGATAGACAAATAGACAAACTCATGGAAAGGGGAGTAATACAGTTGCAGAGATTTTTTTTCTCAAAACTCACTTTTCGTCGCAAATTTATAGCCAGAAACAGAATCATCCCACATCAATTCAGCTTAAAGAAGCTCTTCACTTCAATGGCCACCTTCCTGATACATATTTTTTCCGATTGTGACTAACTCTAGATCTCATGTTTTCTTCAGGGATAAAATCACTGAAGACCGATCTGTGAGTGACTCATCCTTGGGTTGTCATTTGCTTATTAAGACTCCCAAAACTCGGCCTTCCTTTTCGCTTGGACTCGGGCTGAAGCGATGCGAATCGAGTTTATGACTCCATCTCTCGTAAGCCAGATTTGTTTCCCTTCAAGTCGAATCTTAGAAAAATGGATGCCGAAGTCGATATTGTGGCAATGTAGAAAGATTTTCTCACCTTTTACTCACAAAGAGTATTATAGGTTCAGATGAGAGATTCTAATTCGTTTGAATTATGAATTATGAATTAAACAGATTAAGTCATCGGGAAATAGCAACGATAAATAAAGAAAGATGTGTCAATAGTGAAATGACAATTTATTCATAGAATTTCAATTTATTAAATAGGGTTGAAAATAAAGTAAAAAGATAGTCATAAAAATGGACAGCAATCAATAATCATTATAATATTATCAGGGCCTTTGTATATTTTGGGAAAAGATTTTCTCTTATAGTTGTTGGTCGCTTTTGATGCATTCACATTCCTAATCGAGTAGAGTATGACAAACCTTTTTTGTTTCATCAATTACGAAGAATAAAGTAATTAAACTAAATGGCAACGGCAATTGATTCTGATTTCAACATAAACTGACTTCAACATAAATTCAAAATAAAATCTATAGAAAACTGGAAGGTTTAAAAACCAAAACAAGCTCGAATGAACTACGACAGGCTGAAGATGTAACTGTTCAGGAAACGTTGAAAACCCGTTGTTTTCTTCAGTTAAACGTAAATTTCTAATCCGTAAAGATCAGAATCATTCAATCAACTGCACCATTGTAATTTATTCTTCCTGTTTTACTTGACACCAAATACGACCATTTTATGTGAGATTTGATTGTTGATTATTTTGGAATTACAGTATTTACTAATCAACACACACACACGCACACACATATAAATCAGGCTCAGAGCGTCGATGCAGGAATCCTTCTAGTAAACACATACCAAATTTCATACAGACTGGTCAAGTGTTAAGAGCGGAGTAGGCTTTTAAAATTAGTACTTTGAAAATGAATAATCACTAAATAAAATAATAATTAATGGTCTAACACAACTCTCTGTTCAGTGATCAATAAGTACTTTCCTCTGGAGTTTACACACCCAATTTCACGCTAAACCAACGCATATTAACACAGTTGTTTGTCAAAGTATTATTGTATTCACTCTTTAATTAATTGTTAAATAGTGAGATAAAAAGAAGATGAAATGATCGATAGATAGTGGCCCCTGGAATGTACTTACTTACCAAATTTCAAGACGATCGGTTAACGAATAACGGAGAATTGGGCAAACATGCTAGTGTACACACCGCGCACAAGAAGAACAGCATGGGTAGCGACTTGACAGGCCTTCAGTCTGTGAAAATGCTGAACGAGCGAAGATGAGTGTATTTCACATTCCTTGGAAATAGCGTAAGAGCGTAGGAAGCCTATCTGCTATATGTCAAGAATAACGTCTGCCTCTTTTACATTTGTCCTATAGCAACTATTATTATTCCAGTCTATTCCCATGCAGGCATGCATATCTTTCTTTCTCTCTCTCTCTCTCTCTCTCTCTCTCTCTCTCTCTCTCTCTCTCTCTTCTTCTCTGGGTATCTGTAAGATAGGACGTGGTCTTGTTTCTATACGGGTTTGAACTTTGAAGCAGCACAAGAAATAGAATAAGAAGTGAATTTTTCAATTTGCCTGTAGGGTTCTATATGATAAACTTGTTATTCCTGAATCAGACGATGTTAGCTCTAAGCTTATTAGGCAATTAACCAGACCCAACCCCCGTGCAACCTCCCTTCAACTCTATGAAATTGGTATCATTGAAAATCTTAGAATGTCTAGATTCCAGCAATAATTGATAACAGGAAAAAGACACGCACAAATGCTCGCTCACAACATTCCACATTTCCTTAAAATCTTTCAGACCTGTTGATTCACCATCTTTGAAGTAATAGTGAAACAAGTTTCGCATCAATTAGAAATTGGGTATACATACAATTGATTAATTTTTTTTATTATTACAGAAGTAGCCTTATTAGATAAAAAGTCATGTGCGAATAAAATACTGTACTCTAATTTGAACAAAATATATTCTCATAAATTGAATGCATTTGAGTTTCGTTGTTTAGCACTATAAAATTCCAAATAGTTTTGAACAAATTGTGCATAGCAGTTTAAAGCAGATTACACCAGATTTCATTTTGTACATGAAGCATAAAGATTGGAAAATATATATTCAAAGTTATTGACCATATCAAGTGTTACATGCATTAATTGAAAATGCTTACTAGTGTAATTTGATCAGATATTGTCCTTATTTTCTGAAAAGAAACCCTGGTTTTTCCTCTTAAGAGTTTGAATTATTTGATGCAAATATTCATAAAAATACAGTTATATCACAAATAGGGATACATACCTGCACCATAAACATGTAAAATTCACATATCACGCTGTGGAGGATTTATTTTTGTTTTATTTTTATTTTTGTTTTTTGCCAAATCCTGAGAGAGAGAGAGAGAGAGAGAGAGAGAGAGAGAGAGAGAGAGAGAGAGAGAGAGAGAGAGAGAGAGAGAGAGGTAGTTAGTGTATCGATTGTTTGTGGTGAGAAAGACTGTTGGTATAAAACGGACTATTTTTGGGTGAGATGGCCATGTCGTCCTGATGAAAGTTCCTATAGGGTAGCTTCCTAGGGTATATTACAACTACGGCGATATTCCCAGAGAATTTACCTTAAGGTACCCAGAATTCTAACTCCTGGAGCGAATATCCCTAATGAAAGTACCAGGGATATCGCGAAATATCAGAGGACGTATTCTTGACACGCCACATGGCAATCTGCACCCCGAACAGAGATAACACTTCAAAGGGGTCAATTGGCAAGAAAACGAAAACGAGAAAGAAAAAGGAGAGCCGTTCGCAAGGCTCTCTCTTCTCCCGTTTCGTAAGCGTGCATTGCGCCGATTCTGGCGCCATCTGTATTCCTTGTAGCGATACACGAGGTGCTACAGATACTGTATGTAGGGAGGGGTCCTACAGCCCTTTCATAGAAAGGGAAGGGCGGGTCCATCAGGACGACATGGCCATCTGACCCAAAAATAGATTTATCGCTTCGCTCAAAATCCGTTTTTTGGGCTCAAGCCATGACGTCCTGATGGAAGTATACCAGAGCATTACTGTATCTGTGGATTCTCAGAACGTGCCGTACTCCCCGGAGGTATTTCCCCGGTCGACTAGACCTAGAGACCTAAGATGTTACCGTTATACATCTTTTCAACTAGCCATAAACCATGTTAGAGCTTCCTGCCCCCTACAGGGAAGAGTCCTACTAGACTCTGGAAAAGTCTCGAAGAGTACATATACCTATGTATGAATACCAGGCAAGCCAATATAGTGGTCTCACCCTATATTAAGTAAAGCATAGTTTGTAAAGAACCACTGTGTCAATATGAAATATCGACCAGTTCTCCGCTCAATACTTGTATTGGACAAAGGTTTATATCCGCATAGGAGGAAACTTGTAAATCTGCCACCGTCCCCTTATGGGACGGAGTCCTCCCGCTAAGGGAAAGCATAAACCAATGCAACATTAGCTTGCATAAAGGAACAATCTATTAGAATTATCCCAGATAAATATACATAGAATGAATGCTCAATTATACCAATAAATTGACGCAGGTGAAGGAGACGCAAGGTTCTCAAGAACAAGTTTATTGACAGACAATAAATAGACAGGTTAACAACAATTATATATATATATATATATATATATATATATATATATATATATATATATATATATATATATATATATATATATATATATAAGAAGAGGATAACCAAAACTTTAAGCATAAGTATGATAGTAAACAGAAACTTGTTTATCTGAAAGAAAAACATTAGTGCCACTTTTAACATACCGAGGTATCAAAGTCATAAAAGTCTGTATTACTAATCAGTCACATTAGCGTTAGAAACGCTCGGCACACATGTCTGCACTTATGCTAGGTTCACCTTTGGAAGTGGAACAGTCAACGTGGGCAACTCAGTGCCCTCACTTAGTTTGTAGCACAGTATGTAACTACACACTCACCCTGGAATTAATCGTCCCAATTAAAACCACTATTCCTCGCAGAGTTAAACAGCAGGGTTAACGACGCAAACCACTGCTACCACAGATCTCTTTAGTTGCTCCACTTTCTTCGCATAGTGGCGAAAGAACACTCTGGAAGACTTCCAGCCAGTGTATGAACGAAGATGTTCAAAATCCATACAATTAAAGAAATTTAAGGATGAGGCAACTTTCCTCGGATCGTGACCTGCGGGTGTACTGTCAGGATCCGCTCTGCGAATAAAATATGTGATTTTCGCCCTGAGTTGATTCAGTGATAAATTTGAGCCTGATGTTTCTCCCCTGAATAGTTGACCACCCTTGAAGTCTGAAGTTCTACGAAGATAGACCTTTAGGCATTCTACTGGACATAGAGATGCATCTTCTTTCAGAGGGCAGATTCTCCAGGGACCCCACCTGTTGGTGGGTAACTTATTCTTGGCGAGAAACGTAGGATCCGGAAACAGGTTCAGTTCTCCCCCATCCAGGAACTGAACACGACCTTCCTCTCTCGAGAGGGCTACAATCTCACTAACCCTGGCCCCGGACGCGAGTGCAAATAGGAAAATAACTTTTTGGGTCAAATCCTTTAACGCACACTCCTCATTGCTCAACAGAGAAGCGAAATGAAGAACTTTGTCTAAAGACCATGAAATGGGCTTTGGAGGTGCTGAAGGTCTGAGCCTAGCGCAGGCTTTCGGAACTTTATTAAAGATCTCGTTAGCGAGGTCGACCTGGAAGGCATATAGAATGGGTCTTGTCAAAGCAGACTTACACGTCGAAATCGTGTTAGCTGCCAACCCTTGACCATGGAGGTGGATGAAGAAAGATAAGCAGAAGTCCGTCGAGATCTCCTGCGGATTCTTTGCCTTGACAAAGGCCACCCATTTTCTCCAAGATAACTCATATTGCCTTCTAGTAGATTTGCACTTATATTCCTCTAGGAAGTCTATGCTGGCTTTCGAAATCCCGAAACGCTTTCTCACTGCTAGGGAGAGAAAATCATGAGCTGCAGGGTCCGGGTTTTCTGTAATGAAGCGCAGACAGTCGTCTTCTGGACTCGCTGGGTCAGAGCTGGATCTGGTAGCGGTAGAAACTTCAACCGTAGTTCCAATGCCAGGGGGAACCACACGCTGTTCGGCCACTTGTGGGCCACTATTGCCGCTACCCCCTTGAAGGATCTCAGTTTGTTGAGGACCCTCAACAGAAGGTTGTGAGGAGGGAACAGATAAATCCTGGACCATCTGTTCCAGTCGAGGGACATCGCGTCCACTGCTTCCGCTAAGGGGTCCTCGCACGGGGACACGTACAGGGGCAACTTCTTGTTGTCTTTCGTCGCAAAGAGGTCTATCTGCAGTTGTTGGATTTGACTCAAGATGAAGGAGAATGATCCTGCGTCTAGGGACCATTCCGACTCTATCGGTGTGAACCTGGATAGAGCGTCCGCTGTCACATTGCGGACTCCTTGAAGGTGAACTGCCGACAGGTACCACTTCTTCTTTTCCGCCAATCGGAAGATGGCCAACATCACCTGGTTGAGAGGTGGCGACCTTGATCCTTGTCGATTCAAGCATCTCACAACTACCTCGCTGTCCAGCACCAACCTTATGTGGATCGAGTGACGCGGGGAGACTTTCTTTAAGGTAAGGAGCACTGCCATAGCTTCTAGAAAGTTTATGTGAAAGGTCTTGAATAAATTGGACCAAGTCCCTTGGGCCTTTTTCCGATGAGAGTGACCTCCCCACCCCTCCTTCGAGGCATCTGTGTGAATCGTCACCGACGGGGGAGGTGGCTGAAGAAGTACCGACTTCTTTAGATGTCTGGCTTGGGACCAAGGCCTGAGAAGAGTACGTAGACGAAGCGGAACTGGTCTTCTCAGATCTCTTCGCGCGTTTGATGCATAACTTCTCCAAACTCCGGTTGCATCCTTTAGCTGTGCTCTTAGCACCGGGTCTGTTACCGAAGCAAACTGGAGAGAACCCAGTACTCTCTCCTGTTCGCGTCTTGATATCCTTTCGGAATCTAGAAGTCTCTTGACAAAACCAGCTATCTCCTTCCTTTTCTTCGCCGGGATGGAGAATTGGTGTGACATTAGGTCCCAGTGGATTCCCAACCACTGGAACTTTTGAGATGGAGAAAGTCGAGACTTTTTTCTGTTGATCTTGAAGCCTAGATACTCTAGGAACTGGATCACCTGCAGAGAAGCTTGCAAGCATTCTGTCTTGGATACTGCCCACACCAGCCACTCGTCCAGGTAGGCTACCACCTGAATTCCCTTTAGGCGTAATTGTTTGAGAGCTACGCTCGCAAGCTTCGTGAAGATCCTTGGAGCTATATTTAGCCCGAATGGCATGGCTCTGAAGGCGTATAGGCTTCGTTGTAGCTTGAACCCTAGGCAGGGGGAGAGTCGACGGTTGATTGGAACGTGCCAATAGGCGTCTGACAAGTCTATGGAGACGGTAAATGCCCTCTTAGGCAGTAAGGTCCTTATGTGTTGCAGTGTTAGCATCTTGAACTTGCAGTTCACTATGAACTTGTTGAGTGGCGACAAGTCCAGAATGACTCTGAGTTTTTCCGAGTCTTTCTTTGGAACACAAAACAGCCTCCCTTGGAATTTGATGGACTTCACCCTTCGGATCACTTTTTTCTCCAACAGTTCTTGGATGTACTCCTCCAGAACGGGAGTGGAGTGTTGGAAAAACCGAGGGCACGGGGGTGGAGTGCTGTACCAGCTCCAGCCCAGTCCATTCTTGAGTAGGCTGTGGGCCCAGGGATCGAAGGTCCACCGATCCCGAAAATTTTGAAGTCTCCCTCCTACCGGTATCATCTCACTTGGACTGCTGTCCTGAGGTCTTGCCTCCCTGACCGCGACCACCCCTGAATCCCCTTCCCCTTGAGGGGCGCCTAGACGAGCCTCTGGCTGCTCCTCTAGGCTTTGCTCGAAAGGAAGTTGACTGCCCTTCGAACGTTGGGTTGAATGCCGGGGACTGTGTCGACACGGCCTGGGGTACCCACTGGAATGTGGTCGGGGTTTGTGCCACCATCTGGGGCACTGAAGGCATCGGCAATTGCTGTTGCTGTTGCTGTCTAAATAGCTTGACTGGCCGAGACGGTAGCCTAGTCCTCTTAGTCTTCCTCTTTGGTTGGGGACCCTCATCCGGGGAAGACTTTCTCTTGATAGACAGGCCCCACTTCTGGAGAAGGTTTCTATTCTCCTTGGCGGCCTTATCAACAACTTCTTTGACCGATTCGCTAGGGAAAAGGTCTTTGCCCCAAATGTTGGAGGAGATTAGTTTCCTTGGCTCGTGCCTCACCGTAGCCGAGGTGAACACGAACTCCCTACAAGCTCTCCTCGCCCTGACGAAGCTGTAAAGATCCTTCGTCACTGTGGCCAGATGAGTCTTGGCCACTACCATGAACATTTCATGGACCTTGGGGTCACTTGCCATCGTCTCAAGAGTGGTCTGAAGAGACATTGAGGCAGCCAGTCTTTCTTTTGTCTCGAGCTCTCTCCGCAAAAGAAAGTCAGACAGCTTAGGGAGGTTCTCACCGAACTGACGTCCTGCAATATCAGCCTCCAACTTCCCGACTGAGAAGGTAAGATGGACGTCCTTCCAGTCCTTGTGGTCCATAGGTAGGGCCAGCGACAAGGGTTTACACTCCTCCAGGGAGGGGCAAGGCTTGCCAGCCTCGACTGCTTTTAATACAGCCGCAAACCCTTTCTGCAAAAAGGGGAAGGCTCTAGCAGGAGAGGACACAAAGGAAGGGAGCTTCTTACTCAATGCAGCTACCTTTGAGTTCGTGAAGCCCCTCTCTTTCATCGAAGATGAAAGCAAAGCTTGAGCCTTAGCATGGTCCATCACTATGACCTCCTTCGGCTCTGTCTCCTCCTTTGAAGCTGGTTCCTTCCTCAACCGGACATAACAGTCCGGATATGACCCTTTGCTGGGCCAGAATTCCACCTCCTCTAGGGGAACTGAACCCAACTTATCCGACATGACGATCTTTCCAGTCGTCATCGGCATGTGCTCAGCGTATCTCCACGGGTTAGCATCTGAGCACAAGGGAAGGTCTTTCACATTGAGCCTTTTCTGGGGCCCACGTGATGCTGCAAGCTTCTGCATCTGCAGTTCCATTGCAGCCGCCTTCTCAATATTCTCCTTCTGCATTTGTTGGATCATTCCAACAATGGAGGAGAGGGACTGTCCCAGCTCTACTGGGAGAGCGGACGATGTTGAGGGAATAGGTTCAGGGATCTGAACCGGAGCAGCCGACACCTCGTCGGCCTCTTCCTCTACAATGTCTGGGGCTTGATCTTCATCCTGGCCTCCTGCCAGGAGGTCTTCCTCCAGACGCTCGGACACGTCTGACATCCTGTCGTCCAACTGGATGTCTTGCAAGGCGACCGCGACTTCAGCATCCACCTGGATCTGAACTTGGGGGATCTCCTCTTGAGGCTGGGGAATCACTGCATCAGCTGATGCCCTAGGGAAAAGGTAAGCCCTCATCTTCTCACTTGGAAGATAAGGTCCAGAGGTGTTCTTCTGGAAGCCCCTTACCCAGGTACGAAGCTTCTCCCTTGCTATATCCGTTGATTCCGCCGTCCTAGGGGAATCAAAAGCCTCAGTAATCAGGTTAGAGCACACGGTATATACCTGAGGGTCCCAATACCGGAGATCACCCTTGGAGACAGCGCATGCTGCGTGCCTCCTACATAACTCATGTCCGCAGAAGTTCTTACTGCGGACGTTGCAGAAAACATTTCCGCACTTCGGATGGTCCTCCTGTAAAGAGAAGAAATTTCCATGAGTATCAAGTGAACTACGTATCACTGGATATGCACAGTTTAGCATAACAAATCAGAAAGGAAAGACACACACTTGTGTTTCCCGCACAACCAATTGTTGCAGCCTTCCAGATAATAAAATCGTATGGTTAATCTGTCCTAGAGTAACCATTGAAAAATTTCCAGAGGAAACAGGTGTAGCTCACACCTAAGATATTATTTTAAAATACCGGATAATAGACAAGAAAGAACTCACTTTCTTATCTGTAAGGCAACACCAAAGGGCTGTGCAAGACAACACGCAAAAGTGTTAGAAAACACAGTGTTGTACCAATACTATACTATAGTTTTCTTCCTACAGTATATGCTATACTGAAGAATACTGGTACAGTATAGAAGGTAATGCGCCGGTCGGCACTTGCCGGCCGGCACACACCATAACTAGCTTTAAAGTATACTACTTAACAGCTATAAGGCGGCAGAACGCTGGTTCAAATGCATGTGCCGGCCGGCAGTAACTGCCGGCCGGCGACAGCCAATGTCGGCCGGCAATGACTGCCGGCCGGCAACTACACAAGGTAGCACCCGGCTGCCGGCCACCGCTCATAGCGACCGGCAGACAAGGGCTTGACAATAGCTGGCTGGCAAAGGTAAACAACCGATGCCGGCCAGCAGCAAAAGAACCAGAGAACTTCGACTGCCCGGCTGCCGGCCTATGAGGCCGGCAGCCGGGTCGGGTACAGCACTAGAAGAAAACAGAATGGATGCCAGGATAAGAGAGTATACTACCTCCAAGCCCGGCAATCCGAAAGAGTGCATATAAGGAAGGGGAGTATCTAATTCAGGCTTCCTGACCAATGCCGTCTGGCTCTACAGGCAGACATGGATGAGGGACCAAGGGAGGTCCGGGCAGCACTCAAAGCAGAAGACCTTTGCCGGCCGGCACACTCTGCCGGCCGGCAAGGGACTGAGTCAATTCCACATCCTAACCTATACTAGGTCCAGATGTAGAATGACGTACAGTACTGTAACGGCTAGGCCATTACAGAGATAGAGGGGGAAGGGACAAAGAGGGTCCTACCAACCTTGCTTTAGTAAAGAATCACCCGCAGCCAAGAAAACTCATCTTAGCCTAAGGGAGATCCAAGGAGGGAGGCCAGCAATACTTGCCAACCCCCACTGAACCAAAGCAAGGAAGGTGTTGCTACTCCCAGGGAAAGGATCTGATCCTCCCACCGAGAACAGCAACAAGGACTAGTCTGCTAGATCACAAAAGAAGGAATCATCTCGTACAGAAACCTTCGGCAGTGACCTAAGGAGGCTAAGCCTCCTATGTCTGCGTCAGACTAGCGAGGGAGACTCTACCCCAAGCCAAACAAACACAGACTCAGACTAAAAACTCTGATGTTCTGCCCCTCTCTGAAGCCAGACTTACTGGAACAGGAAGGTACAGTAACACCCCAATATAGTTGTATCGAAAGTTAATTCAGATAAACCACTAGGGTTAAGCTCAAGGCTTAAAAAGAGGGAAAGGGATTGCATACCTTCTCCGAAGAAAAGTAAGCAACCGGGGAGTATGAGAAAGTATACTAAGGCTCCATAGGCAACTTAGCCTAGGCACCAAGAGAATCGATTACCTAAATCACCGAAACTCACTCGTATACTATCTTGGACATAATCAATATAATCTTAAATGTATAAAACTGCCTAAAGCTTCAATCAAATTTTAAAAACACTCGGAAATCCAAAAATCATGCAGGAAAGTACTAGGGCCTAACGACTAGGCTACATGGTCTAGCGTAGGCCAGAATTGGCGAATACTTCGCCAAAACAAATAATACTAAAAGCACGAAAAAGGAAATCCTATGTATCGCTAAACAGCTAAAATTATTAAAGCAAAACAGCCGGGAACGTCGCTCTGGCTAACTAAAACTCATACCTAGCGAGCGACAGCGTCCAGGACGCCTCCGGTAGGCAACGGCTCTTGTAACAAAGATTAATACTATTAATCACTTTAAAAATTACCAAGAGCCTACATTTATACATAAAAGAAATAATACTCAACTTATCAGAGGCAGACGAAGTTGGAGAAAGCATAATAAATCGATTAAATCCAAGATTTTGCGAGAAACACAGGAAAAAACACCGAGTTGTTAAGCTACGCAAAAAGGAATACAGATGGCGCCAGAATCGGCGCAATGCACGCTTACGAAACGGGAGAAGAGAGAGCCTTGCGAACGGCTCTCCTTTTTCTTTCTCGTTTTCTTTTTCTTGCCAATTGACCCCTTCGAAGTGTTATCTCTGTTCGGGGTGCAGATTGCCATGTGGCGTGTCAAGAATACGTCCTCTGATATTTCGCGATATCCCTGGTACTTTCATTAGGGATATTCGCTCCAGGAGTTAGAATTCTGGGTACCTTAAGGTAAATTCTCTGGGAATATTGCCGTAGTTGTAATATACCCTAGGAAGCTACCCTATAGGAACTTCCATCAGGACGACATGGCTTGAGCCCAAAAATGAGATTGTTTGTTAATGTTTTTAGTTAGGTTACGACAGTAGTAAATGTTTCGGAGCGAATGCATTTTTTTATTTTACTGCAGCTTAAGGCAGTTGCGTGTGTAAATGCTGGATTATATTTCTTTTTCTTACCAGCGTGGAAGTGTTTTGATTATTTCGGAGCGAATGCATTTTTTTATTTTACTGCAGCTTAAGGCAGTTGCGTGTGTAAATGCTGGATTATATTTCTTTTTCTTACCAGCGTGGAAGTGTTTTGATTATTTTGACAGCCGCGATTCCTCCTTGGAATTACTTATTCCTTTTAAAAACATTTTGTTTTGACTGAAGACAGTGTTGATGGCCTGGATTGTTATAAAGGATTTCTATTTGACTGCTCTTTGAAACGAAAGACCTATTGATCACCGGACTTTGAATTTCTTTTGGACCTGGTTAATACGTAGGATGATGATGAATATGATGATGATGATGATTATGATTACGCTCACGGCTTAAATCAATGAATACATTTTGTATTGACTAAGTGTCAGTGTTGCCATAGTGTGGCGTTGCAACCAAGTTGTTGCGTTGGGCTTGAAAGGACTGTTAGCCCTTGTGTGGACGAAGGTGTCCACACACCTATATTTTATGTTAAAAGTGTTTTTGTTTGTTGGTTTTTTTTGTTAGTTTTAAGTTGTGATTTATTTTGAGATTTTTACTGCAGTTTATTTTAGTATTAAGTGATTATTATAGTTATAAGTGTGATTGCTGGTGTTTTTCGGTAAATATTATAGAATATAAGGAAATATAGTTTTAAGGTTATGTTCAGTTTTTTACCTTTTGTTAAAGAGTCTGGTATAGATAACGTAAGGGGAAAGTTTGTTTTGTTGAGACAATTGTCTGTAGGTGTGATTCAGGGTGTGGGGCTTGTTTTTTAAACATCCCGCCACATTATTTTTGCGCCCGAACAGGGACAGCCGAGGTGGGATTGTACCAGACTCTTTCACAAAGGTTATATTTAGGATTTAGATTTAAGGTTAACGAAAATGGAAGAACAGTTAAAGGTTTTGAAGGAGGAATTGCGGTTGATTAAGGAGCGTGAGGAGAAGTTGCCTGTAGAGAAAGAGAAATTGTTACAAGAGAATAAGTGGTTAAGGTGTGAGAATGAGGAGATGCATAGGAAACTGAGGGAAATTCAAGGAACTGTAGAGAGAGTGGCAGAGGGTGTTGAGATGAGGATGCGAGAGAATGAAGAACGAATGGAGAAAAGAATGGAAACTATGATGGGGAGAGTAATGGGAATGATGAAAACTTTCATGGGTGAAGGTGCAGTCAGAGGAGTGGCCTCTGCTACGGGTAATGGGTTGATAGTGGAAGAGAAGGTTAAGGTAGGTGATAATGGGAAAGGAAGTGATTGTGATAGTAATAGTAATAGTGATAGTGAGATTGAAGATAAGGGAATTAGGAAGAGTAAGGATGAACATAAATGTAATAGGGAGAATGAGAAGAAAGGTAAAAGTGATGTGAAGAAAGAGAAGAAAAAGTGTCAGGATGATAGCAAGGATGATCGTGAATGGGTGAAAGTGGTGAGTAAGAAAAGGGCTGGGAAGAGTATGATCAAGGATAGGAGTATGAGTGTGGAATTAGATTCTTTATATTCAAATGAAGAAGGAAACAAGAAAGAAGGTAGCAGTAATGATAGCAGTGAGAATGAACGTGATGTGTGTAAGACTGTGTTTATGAGAGAGGTACCTCGATGTGGAAGGTTCAATGAGCATAGTAGTAGGGATGTGTATGATTTTTTTAGGGAGTATGAGAGGTATTGTCAGGATAAGTATGGTGATAGTAAGAGAGTTTGGGCTAGGGAGATAGGAGAATATTTGACTAGGTATTTGTTGACGATGTATGGTGTGATAATGAGTGTAGGGGATGTTGATTATGAAAGTGTGAAAAAGAGAATAATTGAGGAGGTGAAACGTATGAAAGGAAGTGTTAGGTATAAGCGTAAGAATGGTTTTGATGAGGCACGGATGAATGTAGGAGAAGCGATATCGATGTATGTATGTAGGTTGGAAACTTTAGCTAGGAAGAAGTATGCGGATGAAGGCATAAATGAGAATAAGGAATTAATGAAGAAGTTTTTGGCTACTGTACCTGAGAATGTTGCTGAGTTTATTAATTTGAAACGGAAGGAGAAAATGAGGTGGACAAAAGAAAGACTGACATGGGATGATATTTTAGAGATAGTTGAGGATTACGAGTTGGATAGGTGTATGAAAGAAAGCAAATCTGTGAGTGTAAGAACTGGAATGGAGGAAAGTGTGCCAGAATTTGTTAGTTTTAGAGATGCTGTTATGAGAGGACCGACGAGGGTACCTGATAGTGTAGTAGATAGGAGTGTTAGGGCAAGTAATGTGGGAATACCTGTAAGGACAAATGAAGGGTTTAGGCAAGGGAATCAGGTTTGGAGGGATAGGAGTGCTAGTGCGCAGCAAGGTAGGTCAGGCAGTTGTATCCGTGAAGAGAAGTGTTATAGATGTGGGAAGGAAGGTCATAAGAAGAATGAATGTAGATAGGCTCTAGGTGCTTGTTTTGGATGTGATGAGTTAGGGCATAGAATTAGCGAGTGCAAGAAAGAGAAAGAGGTAAAACGTTATCGTTGTGGTATGACTGGGCACATAGCGAGTGGATGTCGTAGTAATCATATGAATGTAATTTGTGGTAATTGTGGTAAGGATGGTCATTATGCTAGAATGTGCAAGGAGCTGCGGGGTAAGTGTAGTGAATGTGGTGCAGATGGGCATGTAGCTAGAGTATGTAGGAAGAAGGGATTAAGTCAGCCAGGATGCTCGGGAAACTAGAGTGTAAGTGGGTTCAACTGGGTGAGTCCTCCTGTGTGTGTAGAATGAATAGGATCAATGTTTGTGAAAATGGGATGAATAATTGGTTGGAAATGAGCAAGTATGAACTTAGTATGCATGAGAAATTAGAGCTGGAAAATAAACAATTAGTGTTAGTTGAATATGGAAAAAAGAGGCGTTTGAAAGTTTTAAGTGAGGAGAAAGTGCAAGGGAAATTTATAGGTATAGGTAATAATACGGATAAGTATGACAAGGGTGTAAATGTACAAGTGAGTGTGGAGGATAAATGTATTAGTACAGATGAAACGTGGCTGAGTATGAATGATACTTATAGTATGTGTGGCTTTTCGTTAGATGATGTAAAAAAAGAATGAATAACGCAAGAATGAGAGATAGGAGAATGATAAATAGCATGAATGAATCTTTTGCTAAAGTTGAGAATGTTTTTGATGAAATGGATGAACTGTTTACAGAAATGAGTGTAATTATAGGGCCAGAGGAGAACGAGGTAGATGGGATTGCACATGATATATTAGATGATAGGGAATTAGATAAGAATAGTGTTAATTTAGCGAATGATTGTGATAAGGAAGAAGTGAATGAGAGAGTATATGGAGGCCCAGTTACTCAGAGTAGAGGTCCCGTTCCCGACAGCGACTGGGTAATGAAAAAAAATATTGTTAGTGTTGTGTAAGACGGATTTGGCAAAGTAAGGGTGGAGGAATGTGGAGGATTTATTTTTGTTTTATTCTTATTTTTGTTTTTTGCCAAATCCTGAGAGAGAGAGAGAGAGAGAGAGAGAGAGAGAGAGAGAGAGAGAGAGAGAGAGAGAGAGAGAGAGAGAGAGAGAGAGAGGTAGTTAGTGTATCGATTGTTTGTGGTGAGAAAGACTGTTGGTATAAATGAGATTGTTTGTTTATGTTTTTAGTTAGGTTACGACAGTAGTAGATGTTTCGGAGCGAATGCTTTTTTTTATTTTACTGCAGCTTAAGGCAGTTGCGTGTGTAAATGCTGGATTATTTCTTTTTCTTACCAGCGTGGAAGTGTTTTGATTATTTTGACAGCCGTGATTCCTCCTTGGAATTACTTATTCCTTTTAAGAACATTTTGTTTTGACTGAAGATAGTGTTGATGGCCTGGATTGTTATAAAGGATTTCTATTTGACTGCTCTTTGAAACGAAAGACCTATTGATCACCGGACTTTGAATTTCTTTTGGACCTGGTTAATACGTATGATGATGATGAATATGATGATGATGATGATTATGATTACGCTCACGGCTTAAATCAATGAATACATTTTGTATTGACTAAGTGTCAGTGTTGCCATAGTGTGGCGTTGCAACCAAGTTGTTGCGTTGGGCTTGAAAGGACTGTTAGCCCTTGTGTGGACGAAGGTGTCCACACACCTATATTATATGTTAAAAGTGTTTTTGTTTGTTGGTTTTTTTTGTTAGTTTTAAGTTGTGATTTATTTTGAGATTTTTACTGCAGTTTATTTTAGTATTAAGTGATTATTATAGTTATAAGTGTGATTGCTTGTGTTTTTCGTTAAATATTATAGAATATAAGGAAATATAGTTTTAAGGTTATGTTCAGTTTTTTTACCTTTTGTTAAAGAGTCTGGTATAGATAACGTAAGGGGAAAGTTTGTTTTGTTGAGACAATTGTCTGTAGGTGTGATTCAGGGTGTGGGGCTTGTTTTCTAAACATCCCGCCACATTGCTAACAGTGAAAATGGAAATGTCTATCTATTCAGGATCTACTCTCTGAGACAAGTGTTTTAAATCCAATGAAAAAAAGGCACAACTGGGAATTTCTCCCACAAGAAATATTGGTATTTTGATTTTCAATTCAATATTTCTCCAGGTTTCCTCGTTCCAAAGATGGATATATCAAGATTATTTAACTTTGTAGTTAAGCTTATCTTGCAGCAGAAAGGTTACACTACACTGTACTTGAGGTATTAAAGTTGAATAATCTTTTCATTTGTGTTATTGTTGAATTACTTCAAGGTGTAATATTTTGCTATCATTATTTTTGGATTAATCAATCAAGCTGTTGATGGAAGAAACCATGGCCGAGCCTTAGCAAAAACGTAAACTTGACAGTCTTGGAGCCTTGTCGAACCTGGTCTGCAGTGTACATGTCACAGGACTTAATTATTCCACCATGTAAAGCATCTCTACCTACAACGACCCTGAAAAGAGATCTGCAAAGTTTGAGGAAATCAAATTTCTTCGGTTAGAACAAGCTCATGGGTCAAGTTATTGAACGGTGGACACTTGCGACTTGAATCCTGATTAACTTGATTACAGCTATGCCTTTCATTCAGAGTACACAAACGGTTCACTGGAGACCTTGCCCAACTGGAGCCATTAGCAAAAACTTCAAAAGCCCTTGAAGGAAGAATGGATCGAGCCAAACGGAAGAGGTCTGGAAACGATATAATCTTCAATCCCAATCGCATATTCTGTGAATCCAAGGATCGGAAAAGGGTCAAGATCCAAGACAGTTGGACACCTCAGACAATGAGCAGTTTTAATATGATATATGCAAGCCAGCCATTTCCAGAGCTGATTTCTTTCCTTCATATTCAACTGGCTTATTCCCTAAGATGTACAACTGCAATGAACCAGTTTGAGTATAACGGATGTAAGCCAACCATTTCCAGAACTGAATTCCATTTATCATATTCTCCTGGTTCATTCCATGAGATATCCGGCTGCAATGGCCCAGTTTGAACATGAAGGATGGAAGCTAGGTATTCCAAAAAAATCACTTCCATCTATCATATTTAACTGGCTCATTCACTGAGATGTCTAACTTCCTTAGACCTTGACTTTGACCTTGAATGGAAAGAATATGTACTCCAAGGCAGTTAGATAGTATATTTTGTAGATCTAAGGATTGAGAAAAGGTCATGGTCCAAGGCGGTTTTTTTTTTTTATTGATAATCTTTCAACACTTGGTTATCAGGGAATCATCATTTGTGTTGGAATAAACCATTATGTTTTTTGCTCTTTTATATTTCTAGTTTGTCTTGTATATTTTTTAGGACAATTTTTTCATGTTTTAAACATAAATCAGTACGTAGGTTGTCCTGACAAGTTAATATTTGGGCAAAATATTGTCAGTGTAAAGAACACTAGAACCATCCTTTCCTCATTATATATATATATATATATATATATATATATATATATATATATATATATATATATATATATATATATATATATATATATATTATCATCACCCTCATCATACTCAATTGCCGTATCTAGTCCATAGTCCACTGCAAGAAAAAGTCCTCAGACATGTACTTCTACTTGCGTCTGTTTATGTTTCTATGCCAGTCCATACCCACAAATTTTATTTAGTCGTCAATCCATCGTCTCCTTTTCCGTCTCCTGTTTCTTTTGCAATCTCTTAGGACTCATTCTGTTATTGTTAAGGTCCATCTACTATCTTTTTTTTTCATTATCTTTCCTGTCCATGTCTATCTCTGTTTTATATGTTGATAGAATATTCTCTATTTTAGTATTCTCTCATTATTCTTTCTATAGCTCCTTGAGTTGTATCTAACTTATATTTTAAGGCTTCAGTAAGGCACCAGGTTTCTAATACATAAATTAATACTGGTAGGACCATCTGATTAAACACTTTTCTTTTTAGAGAAACTGGGGAAATACTGTCTGTTCTAAGTATGTAAATTCATTAACCATCTCTAGAGGTAGGTCCATAACCCTTATATATTGTCTCTCTGCATTTTCATTGAACATTATCTTAGTCTTGCTCATATCTATTTTTTGCTTTCTCTATTCAAATCTTATCATCTTCTTCTTCCCCATCGTTATGACTACATTAAGGGTCAGTTCCCTTATGCGCCTCTAAAATGCCTTCAATTAAAGACATCGTCTTCAACAAAACCTCTTCTCTCTATATCATCGTTCACCTTATCTCGCCATGTAATTCTCTGCCTCTATCTTTATCTTCTTCCCCTAACTGGTTCCTCCTAAGTCCTCCTCACTCCTCCCCACCATCCATCCTACACCATATCAGTCATGACACTCCTAATATCTCTGTAATCTTTACTATTGCCGCCATTCTTCCTATTTCATCCTTTTCTAATCTTTTGTAATTATTCCCATGATTTACTAAAAAGAACTATGTCACCTGTAAATCTAAAGTTGTTCAGGAATTCCTCATTAATGTTAATTCCTACATTTTCCCAATATATCTAGCTATCTATTTATCTATCTATCTAGTGTATACACACACATACATATATATATATATATATATATATATGTATATATATACATACATACATATATATATATATATATATATATATATAATATATATATATATATATATATATATATATATATATAATATATATATATATACATTTATATATATACACACACACTAGTGTATGCAATCTGTCATAAATGATGGTTAAATATTCATATGGATATGGACACACACATACACGCAATCACCTCCCAGCAGAGTATGACCGGAAAGAAATATATTATATACATACACACAAACATATATAAATATATATATATATATATATATATATATATATATATGTATATATATATATATATATATATATATATATATATATATACATATATATATATATATAGGCCTATATGTGTATGTATATATATATATATATATATATATATATATACATATATATATATGTATATATATACATATATATATGTATATATATATATATATATATATATATATATATATATATATATATATATATATATATATATACATATATATATGTATATATATACAGGTATATGTGTATTTATATACTTTCAGACTAGTGTACGCAAACCATGAAAAAAATGAACGCTAAATATATAGATAGGTACTCACACGCACACTTTCCTCTCACGGGGCTATGACTACTCAATCTTCCCCTACCACAGGGATGGGGTGAGCTGGGCGTGACACGAAATATATATATATATATATATATATATATATATATATATATATATATATATATATATATATATATATATATATATATATATATATATGTATATATATATATATTCAAATAAGCCATATATATTTTGATATATTAATGTCTGGATTCTCTTAACGACCTCGGGATCAGAGCCCCAGGCGAAATCTCACAAAGACAAGAGCTTGGCTCCGGCCGGGAATCGAACCCTGGTCGGCAAGCTTATATAGACAGTGACTAACCCATTCGTGGCCGAATGGGTTAGTCACTGTCTATATAAGCTTGCCGACCAGGGGCCGAATGGGTTAGTCACTGTCTATATAAGCTTGCCGACCAGGGTTCGATTCCCGGCCGGAGCCAAGCTCTTGTCTTTGTGAGATTTCGCCTGGGGCTCTGATCCCGAGGTCGTTAAGAGAATCCAGACATTAATATATCAAAATATATATGGCTTATTTGAATATGAAAAAACACGTAAAAATGTGCAAAATTTATCATATATATATATATATATATATATATATATATATATATATATATACATATATATATATATATATATATATATATATATATATATATATATATATATATATATATATATATATATATATATAAACACACATACTACAACAACAACAAAGGCAACCCTTTATAGTCCAGGATAAAGGATTCAGGCATGTTCTTATTCATGTCTAGGTTTTGGCCATATTTCGTCACCTAGTGGTACAACTGCTGATTTGTGATGGTGGTAGACTTTTGTCTAATCACTCTTAGCAAACCAACCTAGTCTTGGTTGCCGTGACCAGTACAGCTTTGCTGTTCATGACGATACACAAACTCCTCTTAACTTTTTGATATCGTGAAATTAATGCTCCACTGATGGACCTTGATGCTGATAGAGATGTAGACTCATATGGTATTTTTCCTTTGTTTTTAATAGACTGTAGATTATGTAACTACAAAGTTATCTTTTTTTTTCTTTCTTTTTTTCTTGCTTTTTTTTAGCACTCCTTTATGTAAATCTGATTACCGCCCAATTTTTATGACTCCCTTATTATCTAAAGTTTTTGAACGTCTCAATAGGTTTGAAGGTAATCATTTGTTCATTAGTTTAAAATTTGGCTTTGTAAAGGCCTTGGAACATATGATGCCCCTCTTACACTGTCCAATGCTGGACAGAAATCCCTTCATTGTGGTCAATGTCAGGATGCCAGAGAACTTCAAATCATTCATTCATTCATTTATTGTGGTCAGAAAGTTTGTGCGATTGGCCTTGATTTTAGTGCTGCCTTTAACTTTGTTAATCGTGAGGCCCTTCTTTTCAAACTCAGACAATTGGGAATGGGTGTCTTTTCTTAGCATCATTATTGAGATTTCAGGTAATTGATTGCAGAGTTGTTGTTGATTGGCACCATTGTGAATATAAGAATGAAATATCTGGTGTTCCTCAGGGTAGCATTCTTGGCTCTTTACTTTTCATACTAGAAAACCAGCTCATTGCGTATGCAAAGGATGTTGCTCTCTTTGTATCATTTCCATCTCCTGAATGTAAATTTGGG
Organism: Palaemon carinicauda; assembly: GCF_036898095.1. Classification (NCBI taxonomy): domain Eukaryota; kingdom Metazoa; phylum Arthropoda; class Malacostraca; order Decapoda; family Palaemonidae; genus Palaemon; species Palaemon carinicauda. The sequence continues at coordinate 86,007,150 of NC_090744.1, read as the reverse complement.
ATTACTGAATCTATTGATAGAGATCTAGCTAAAATTAGCGTATGGAGCAAATTATGGGCCATGAAGTTGAATCCTAAGAAAACTCATAGTATGATTGCAAGTAAGTCGAGGACAGAAGCTTCTCAAAATCCAGATCTCAGCATTGATAATGTTTCTCAAACTCCTGTATGACTCTTTTTAAATTCTAGATGTGATTCTTGACGACAAATCTACTTTTGAGTAAGACATTTAGGTTTGTGTATTCTTCAATGACACAAAAAATTTGCTTATTGAAAAAGATCTGTAATATTTCCGGTTATCAATCTATTCTGAAAAAGTGTTTTAATACTTTTATTCTATCTTATTTCGAGTATTGTTCACCTGTCTGGTCTTCAGTTGCTGGTTCTAATCTTAATATGTTGTACAGGAACTTATGGTCTATTAAATTTCTTATTCCTGATCTAGATATTAATCTCTGGCAACGTCGTTCAATTAGTTCGTTATGCATTTTACATAATGTATTTCATAATTCTAACGATCCTTTACATTCAGTTCTTCCAGGGCAGTACCATCCTGTTCGTAATAATAGGTATGCAAGTAATTCTAATAGTCAGCCCTTTTTCATTCCAGAAGCTTTATTTCATCTGTGACAAGTTGTGGAATAATCTTTCTAGTCGGGTAATTGATTCGGTAGGACTTCAAAAGTTCAAACTTTTAGCAAATGTTTTAATGTTGAACAGGCTGGCATCAAACTATTTTCATAGTTTATATGCGAAAAATCTGTTTCAATGTTACTGTACTTTAAAATATTTTACCTTAATTGTTCATTACTTCTCACATAGTTATATATTTCCTTATTTCCTTTCTCCACTGGGCTATTTCTCCCTGTTAGAGCCCTCGCGCTTAGATCATCCTGCTTTTCATTTTTGGGTTGTAGCTTCTAGTGTATAATATATACATATATATATATATATATATATATATATATATATACTATATATATATATATATATATATATATATATATATATATATATATATATATATATATATATATATATATATATATATATATATATATGATAAATATTTTGCACATTTAAACGTGTTTCTTTCATATTTCAAATAAGCCATATATATTAATACATTAAAGTCTGGATTCTCTTAACGACCTCGGGATCAGAGACCAAGGCGGAACCGCCCAAAGACTATGATATCGGACCAGCGGGGATTTGAACCCTCGCTAGGATATCTGTATGCCAGTGACCTTACCACTCCACCACGAAGAAAGATAAAAGTCAATGACAATTCTTATATACATATACCTGTCAAATTCAGGTTTTCTGTACTTAGAATTGAAATCAACCCATCTTAACCATCGTAGCTAATTGGTAGGTTTGGGACTTGGCATTCGATTAATGATAAATATTTTGCACATTTAAACGTGTTTCTTTCATATTTCAAATAAACCATATATATTAATACATTAAAGTCTGGATTCTCTTAACGACCTCGGGATCAGAGCCCAAGGCGGAACCGCCCAAAGACTATGATATCGGACCAGCGGGGATTTGAACCCTCGCCAGGACATCTGTATGCCAGTGTACATATATTACCATGCTAGGTGGTATATATTAGTAATCCATGTGTGCCAACAGTTATATAAGCTATTGAGCAACTTGGTGGAGTAAAGAGAGCTTTGCATGTAGAAGAAATATCTCCCCCACCCGCCTTAATCTCGATGAAGTCATTGGCAGCAGAATGACTGATTGGGTATAAGGCGATAGACAAACTGTCTCTACTATTTCTACATCTGATGCCTTGCGGATGATCTTACTAGAATTAGTATGGACCAGCACTGCACATCACAAGGAACTGGCTATCCTTTGATGAATCTAGCTAAGGAATTCCATATGGACTCAGAGAAGATGATAGAATAGCCCCTATTCCCGGGTGTAGTGGGGTGCTAAGAATCTCCCGGTTTTTAATGTTAAAGATAAATTGGAAACCTGTAATTGGAATGTTAGAACCATAAATCAGACTGGAAAGTTACAGCAAGTGGGGAATGAATTTATGAAATATAGTTTTGATATCTTGGCCCTAAGTGAAACACGTTGTTAGGGGCTTGGTAAGGAAACCTGAGACCAAGGCAATATATATATATATATATATATATATATATATATATATATATATATATACATATATGTGTGTATATACTGTATGTATATATATATATATATATATATATATATATATATATATATATATACGTATATATGTATATACATACACACACACACATATATATATATATATATATATATATATATATATATATATATATATATATATATATATATATATATGTGTGTGTGTGTGTGTGTGTGTGTGTGTTTGCTATGCACCTACAAGTGATTCTCTTGAAGAAAGAAAATATGAATAATATGAAGAACTGCAGAGTTTAATATATTAGATCCCAGAGAGAGATTGAACAAGTTTGATTGGTAACCTCAATAAAAAAGTTGGAAGGAATAATCATGGTATAGAGAATGTGATTGGTGTTGAGGGTCTTTGCGAAGTTGCAAATGAAAATGGAGCAAATTTCATAAGTTTCTGTTCAATAACAATTTTGTCATTAAATGTACTCTTTTTCAGCCCAAGGTCATCCACAAATATACATGGACTTCACCATGAGGCAATTACAAAAATCAAATATATCCGATAGATATTAAGAAAGAAAGGAGGGCTCTGAGAAATGTAAGAAGCTATAGAGGTGCAGATATTGGTAGTGGTCACCAGTTCCTCATTACCACACTGAAATTAAAACTGAAAGCACCCAACAGATATGTAGATAGAATACATAAGTTTGATGCCACCAAGCTTCTAGAATTGAATGTAGGAGTCGATTTGTAGTCTTAGAAACTTTAAGAGACAAATAGAAGACAGTTAATAAAGAATGGTGCTATATTAAGAACATATATCAGCTAGTTGATAGTGAAGTTTTGAGACATGAAGTTATAAGGAGCCATGGATATTAGTTCTTCCAGTTCAGTACCATCCGGTTCGTAATACTAGGTATGTAAGTAATTCTAATCGTCAGGCTTTCTCAATCACGAGGCTCAATACTACAAGGTATTCCAGAAGCTTTATTCTATCAGTAACTGAGTTGTGGAACAATCTTCCTAATCGGGTAAGTTGAATCGGTAGACCTTCAAAACTTCAAACCTGCAGCAAATGCTTTTATGTTGAACAGGCTGATATAAGTTTTCTATTACAGTTTATATATGAAAAATCCGTTTAATGTCGTTACTGCTCTTATAAGATTTTAGTTTACTTCTCATTTAGTTTATTTATTTCCCTATTTCCTTTCCTTACTGGGATATTTTTTCCTGTTTGAGCCCTTGCTTTTCAAAGTAGGGTTGTAGCTTAAATAGCAATATATATATATATATATATATATATATATATATATATATATATATATATACATATATGTGTGTTTGTATATATATGTATATATACATTGCAATATATATGTATATATATATGTTTATATATATAATATTATATATACATATATATATATATATATATATATATATATATATATATATACATATATATATATGAATATACATATATGTATATATATATATATATATATATTTATATATATATATATATATATATATATATATATATATATATAGATATATATACATATATATATATACATACATATATATATATATATATATATATATATATATATATATATATATATATATATATATATATACCGTAGCAATCCATTTGTGCCAACGGTTATATAAGCGGATAAGGAACCTGATGGAGTGTAGAAAACTTTGGGTGGAGAGGAAATACGGCCTCAAATCTCGTTGATATATATATATATATATATATATATATATATATATATATATATATATATATATATATATATATATATATAAAGCTTGAATATAGTACTAACTTGACGATATTCTTTTGTTTTAAAATGGATTACAATATCAGCTTGACGAAGTTATATAATTTCCAAACCTTAACATAAATGGTAATATTGTGACCTATTACGAAACTATAAAAAATAGGACGCTGAAAAAAATTCATTGTATTTCAAGTAAAGACAGACAATCTGAGATTTGAGAAATTAGACATCTTGTCTTAAAAATAAAGATGGATTTCCCCGAAGGTGCTAAATGCCAGGTGTCATTTTTAAGCCAATAAAGAAGATGAAAAGATTTTTTATTTTTTTTCCTTCCTGGCGGGAATCCCAATCAACTGCGTTCTTTATTATTTTATTTTTTATTTTCGCTGAATTATGAGTTTAATGAGATTAAGAAGATTTATTAGAGAAATGACAGTTGGGATAGCCTTGTGTAATTCAATTTCAAGGGCAATTGGACTTTCTCTCTCTCTCTCTCTCTCTCTCTCTCTCTCTCTCTCTCTCTCTCTCTCTCTCTCTCTCTCTCTCGAATAAATTCTAATACGTCATATAAGTTAATTAATTAAAAATCTTTCCAAACAGATTCCCACCCAATTGCCTTTCCTTTTACAATGTTTTTTTTCAACTTCATGATGGTGACTAAATAATCATATTTTCAGAGACGAATATTTTCTTTCTTTTATTTTTCTTGTCAGCAAATTTGTTATCTCTTGTGTACCATTTTTTCTCTTTCTCACATAATTTTATGTTTTTGAATATTTACATATTCTATCTCAAGAACCAAAGATGTCATGGAATGAAATAAACCTTTGAAAAATTCAACTTTTCAATGTGCTTGATGTTAGGTCATTCCAAAAGATATTCAGAGGTTAAAGGTCACTTTATGACCTGATAGAGAGAAAGGAAAATTTCACCATCAGATGCAGTCAATACTGGTGGAAATATAAACGATAAGAGAGAAGGAACGAAATAAATAAAGCTAGTTATATATAGGAGAAAAGCGAAGCGACAGTAAACGGAAAGAAAATGATAGATAAGATAAATAAAATCACCAATATCATGAACAAATAGAGTTCGCCACACGAATCACTTAAAGAGCAATTGTAAACGTCTACCAAGTCACTCAAAGAAAAAACACGTATTGCAAGACAAAGCTAAATTGCCAACAAATGTTTTCAACACCCAAACCCTTTGGAACGCAATGCAGAAGTCTCACCAGGTAACACCTGAAATGCAATGAAGTCCCGAATTCTTTTATGGCTCCTGAGATCATGATTGGTAAGTATGTTTCCTTTCCTTAAAAGAGCTTTGGTTTCGAACCCATGGTGAGTTAGAAACACACACACACACACACACACACACACACACACATATATATATATATGTATATATATATATATATATATATATATATATATATATATATATATATATATTTATATATATATATATATATATATATATATATATATATATATATATATATATACACACACACACATACACACACACATATATATATATATATATATATATATATATATATATATATGTATATGTATCTATATGTATATATATATATATATATATATATAGATAGATAGATAGATAGATAGATAGATAGATATACATATATATATATATATATATATATATACATATATATGTATATATATATATATATATATATATATATATATATATATGTATATATATATATATATATATATATATATACATATATATATATATATATATATATATACACACACATATATATATATATATATATATATATATATATATATATATATATACACACAATCATAACGCTTCTACAAAGAGGTTATAGTTACTCTCTAAAAAGACATTATCTCTGCCATATAATAACTTACACTACTTAATCATGGATGAGGATCTTGGGCAGACAGTGTCCAGCCTTTTTATCCTACTGCTCATAGGCCTCACCAATATTACCTCGAACACGCAACTCTTACTGCACCATTCACCTTTATCTTGCAGGCGATCATTAGATGGGGATTTTGAAGACCTTTCTTTCCAATATCTTTCACCCTATATATCCAACTAATTCCGGTTAGTGTTTATATAAAAAAAAAAATAAATAAATAAAAAAAAATAATCAATAACTATGTTTGGTTTGTGACAAGAGAGTGCAAAAGATAGACAATTTGGTCTATTTTTTCATAGTTTTATTTTAGGTTTATATTTTGCTATGCATTATGCCTTTTCAGTTTCTGATGATCGC
>NC_090744.1:85963435-85995935 GCF_036898095.1 Palaemon carinicauda | reverse complement strand
TACACTTGGGCACACTATTCTATCTAATTTTTTTTCCTCTTCTTTTGTTAAAGTTTTTATAGTTTATATAGGAAATATTTATTTTAATGTTGCTATTGTTCTTAAAATATTTTATTCTTCCTTGTTTCCTTTCCGCACTGGGCTATTTTCCCTGTTGGAGTCCCTGGGCTTATAGCATTCTGTTTTTCCAACTAAGGTTGTAGCTTAGCAAATAATAATAATAATAATAATAATAATGATAATAATACTGCATATACACTGGCTTTGGTCGGTGTTGAATGGTTGTCCTCTTCGCCAGTAGTGGCGTTGATGGGGCTTGAAGATGGTGAAGTGGCTGTACTTTGGGCATGACATCCTTCATGAGGAAGGTATCGACATCGGGGATAGGGGCACGTACAAGTTCGAATTAGCATCATACTAAAAGGGCATAAAGTAGGTTCATTTACCGAGGAGAGCCGTCTGTAGCAGGTTGCTGACGAGCAATACTAGTCATTTTCCTGAGGGCAAGTGAAGCCTTTTGGTGACCCAACGGTTGTTGAGAGAGCTGAAAAAGCTTGGCCATATGGGTGGCTGACGATGGTGAGTACTGCTCCAGGAACCATATTTTGACAGTTTCATACTCTATTGGGTCGTCCCATTGGTCACAAAGTCTGGGAGAGTGTCCTCAAGGATTGTCATGAGGACATAGTCTGCTTTTCTGCTTGAGTGAGGTACACCCTTGATATGAACCAAAACTTGGGTAAGCTGAAACCAGGCAAAAGCATCGCTGCTAGCGAAGAGTGGTAGTTTTATTGATGTGGTGTGGATAGAAAAATCAGGTTCATTGTGTGGCATCGTCAAATGTGAGTGGAAAAGAGACAAGCAGCTGACTACTTCATGTATCTCCAATGTGGCAGGTTGATAAGGGTCTTAACAGAAAGATGGACTCGATATTAATGGTTTATTCAAAAGACATAACAAGCTTAACGGTTGAGGATAATAATGACAAAAAGTTTAACAATTTGAAACATGCAATGGCAAGCTTAAACAGATTTCTCTATTATCCATGTGGGAGAGAGAGAGAGAGAGAGAGAGAGAGAGAGAGAGAGAGAGAGAGAGAGAGAGAGAGAATCAAAAATACTAATTGCTTTACAATGCATAAGCGTGTATGAAATAAACGTGAATTAGGGTATGACTAATGAAATATTCTGATATTCTAGATCCTTGAAAGTGCAAAGACAGCCAAGCCAGCCATCTTGGAGGAAATAGAAAACATCTCTTACAAGGTGTACTAGAACCTCCACTTAAAAATAGTGTTTTATTTATATATGCAGTTGGAATGTTTTTTTTTTTTTTTCGAGATGCTGAATGTCATGAGTGATGGTAAAACTACACATAGTTTTGATTTATTCCCTCACACCAGATATAATTTTCTTGAACTGGAACACAACGTAAGATAACCCTTGCCTCTACCCATTCCTCAACCGTCAACCTCATTCACGGCACCTCAACCTACGTCTTGCAATCACTGACGTGCTTCAACCACAGATGCACTTCTACCATGAGGTGTGCCTCTTCCAAAGATGCGCCTCTACTTCAGCGGTGCCTGATCTAGATCATCTTGAGACTTCTAGATTTGACATTACACACCTCAACCAGATGTGTCTTAACCCAAGATGTATGTTAACCACAGACACCCCTCAACAAGATGTGCCTTAACTAGATGCGTCTCAACCAGTGTGCCTCAACCAGACACGCTTCAACCACAGATGTGCCTCTACCATGAGATGTGCCTTTTCCACAAGTGTGCCTCAACTACAGACATGCCTCATCTAGACACACCTCAATCTGGAATTGCATCAACTGAGACGAAGCTTGCTTGATGAGCCTCATCAGATGCGAATCTATCAGACACCCCTCTCTTATTGGTGCGTCTTATAGACACGCTCTTCTCACAGACTCATCTCTTATATGAACGAGTCTCTAGACGCGCATCTCATAACTGTGCTCATCCCATAGATGTGAGCATCACCAGATGCTCCTTCCTCATAGGTGTATTTCCTAGATGAATAAACCAAGAGCACGTTCCCTTTGAGCATCATCTACCAGACACGAGTCACCAGACACAGAAACTCAAATATGCCAGAAATACTTCCTCGTCTAGACCATTCCCCTCTCTTGTTGAGGGTATGCACTGATTGAATGTAGTGAGGATACGACTTAAATGGTGCTATGAAGGTATTTTCCCTCTGGGGTTCATCTACTCTCTGCAGCTTCAGACAACAGACATAGATCTCATTCATCAACTAGATGAATCTCGAGGTCTGTTCTGATTATGGTTCTCGGCTTTTTTCTCTCCTCAGAGCTGGAGAGGAAACATGAAGGACTTCTACAGCCTTTTACCAATCAGAGAAAACTTCTAGATCCTGAGCTTGAGGCTTCTAGAACTAAAAGAAGGCTTATAATTTCTATCGTTTGCTGTTCAACAGGTCGGGCCTCAGAGTGATCAAGGATACTAGGATGTTCAGAGGAACAGGAACCCTTGGGGACAGCAGTTCCTAGGAATTAGCAAGAGGCTTGGCTGTTATGGGGATGTACTGTGGCCCTTCAAGAGGAATCTACTGGGCTTTTTGGCTAGATTACGCTCCCTTCTTCGGGGATTAATATAAGATATCTTTTGGGCTCTTTCCCCTTTAGCACTGACAGAGGATTCTGACTCTTCTAAGGTCATCCACCCAAACTCAGTCGTGATCCTTAGGGCCTCAGAAGGCCTTCCCTCGATAGAAAGGGAAAGACAACCTAAGACAATCTTGATTGTGCACTCTGTTCCACAAACCTCAATTACTCCCTGGTCAGTTAACCATTGGAGGCTCTAGACTCTGTGGATATTCAGCCTACAGTTAAGATCTCACAGAGATCGAGGAGTTTCCCAAGTGTTTTCGCCAGTGGAAATAATTCAAGACAGTAGATTTTCCTCTTTCTCCATTGTCATCCGTTCCATTGGGATCCGCGAAACACTAGGTACAGTGACAGATCACCTTGCTCCTAAGCACTCAACCATCCCTCTTCTACAGACGACTTGAACATGGGGATGGATTCTGTTTGGCAGACTTCAGCTCGACCTTTGGTCAAATATCCTTGCCTTATTAGTCAGCACTTAGGATCCTGTGAATCTTATCAGATATGACAATTTCGAAAGTGTCAACTGCACACAATTAGTTCAGTAGAGCTTCAGTCTTTTCAACCTACCATTAGATGAACAAACCGGTCCCTAAAGAATTCAAAGGCCATTGCCTTCAATCTTAAAGGCTATTGTCTAACAAAGCTTTTTGGCTTGAGACTGCAGTCGAGGGTCTTTCTCTTTTCCCGACTAAGGAAAAAAGGTCGATGACAGAAGGGGGAAGAAGCGATCTGAGACTAGTGATCGCAGCACGCGATGCCTTTTATCACTGATATCTCTTCTCCTGACGCTGTTAGAAAGGCTCTTTACTTTTAGAGGGAGGTTTGCAAGCCTTCCGGAAGAATGCCTGTCACCCCACCCACACTTTCCTAGGTAGAGTACCGGAAACACAGGGAATCTTCTCGAAGTAGACAGGCTGGTGCAGGTTACAGGCTACTTGTCAACACAATGGGAATGAGACATAACATAACCACACATACAGAGAGAGAGAGAGAGAGAGAGAGAGAGAGAGAGAGAGAGAGAGAGAGAGAGAGAGAGAGAGAGAGAGAGAGAGAGAGTAAATACGACCGAGGAGAATCGAAGAATACCTAAATAGGATGGAATATCAGACAACCTAAATCTCAGCAACATTCGATAATCAAAACTAGAATATATCTCTCTCACACTCAGGTCATAGATTCATTCCTAGATTAATCCAAAATAACTTGATTTTTTATTTTCTTTAAAACATCTACGTAAGCCTGGTAAAAGCAGTAAGTATCTTCATCGGATGATATAGTTACATATGTACATGCCTTCGTGAAAGGAAACTCTCAATCAATCAATCGTGAAAGAAAAATAGATGGACACGTCTATACCGAATTATAGCCAAAGAATGATAATGAGCCCTTTTATGACATTAAGGATCTACGTATGCCTCTAACGTCATATCGAGAGAGAGAGAGAGAGAGAGAGAGAGAGAGAGAGAGAGAGAGAGAGAGAGAGAGAGAGAGAGAGAGAGAGAATAGTTAATTTATTATCTGTAACAATTTATTTGAAATAGCCAACTCAGCTTATCTCCCAACGTTATCGGAAGCTCATCTTACTAGATATTCTGCATACGTAAAAGAAATAATAACTTTTCCGTTATGTATGCAGTCCCAAACTTTAATACCTTTAAGGTCTTACTGAAATATATGTAAATTCGACATTATATTGGTGTTGGGTAAAAAGAACTAGTAAAAAAAACTGTGCTCCGGTGATCAGATTATTCTTTCATAGAAATATAAACACGACAACAAACCTGTGGTTAAAATTAATTATAAAACTTGGTTTTAAGGGAAATCCTTCTTTATTCAGATTCCTTTCATGAAATATCTAATATATCTTTTTTATTTAGTGTGTTCTTGCCCTTCCCAAGCATCATTTTATAAGCAAACCACTCCCTAGCGACGCATGCATCTGATCTGACGACGTTATTTTCTTCCAGGTTCCCCTGCACAATCTAATATCCTCGGCTGCTGGGGACCAGGGAAGTCCATCCCTTTTTTGATTGATTTTTTTTTCATGAAGAGAGACAGCTCTTTTATGGAACAGCGTGCTAGGAATTCAAGTCAGGATATGATGGGATTTTTAAATCTATTTGGTTTCTCTGATGATGCCAATCCAGAACATTTCTAAGATTTTTTTCTCGTGCTTACTTACGAAATTTCATGCGTAGTCCTTTGCATATTTCCTTCAAAACTTAGAACTACATTTATTCCTATAATCATCAGTTCTTTATTGGTTCCATAGCAGTTCCTTCCTGGTTTCTCTAGTTCTTTAGGCATTTCATAGTGGAGTTCTTGTGGTATTCCCATGTATACTCAGTTAGTTTGCCTTTTACCAGCGTGTTTTTTACCCTAAGGTGACCAAGAAGTGTAGGAAGGTGGAATTTAAGAAGCCTGGTGTCGACTTCTGTGGACTTCGCTCTCCCAAATGAGACAGGATATCCCTCATCGCGCGGGTATATCTTACTGAACTCTGTCATTGGAATTCTTCCATAGATACTAAATCCATTAGACTTCAACTTTTCATAATTCTGCTTCTTTATTTTTGATGAAAATCATACACCTTTTGGGTAAAGTTTGCCTTTTTAGAGCAAACCCACATCAGGCAATATTGATATTACCTTGATCTCTTTTAAAACTGAAAAATATCATTGAAATCAGGCTTATCGCAATTTGACTGTCTATCTAACTCCACACACACAACACCAATCTTGGATGATTTGCCTGGCTATGTTCTGTTTTAAGTAGTCATCACCCTTAGTAATTCTCATAATTCTATTACAACAAATATTATTTCATTTTTCATCAAAGAAATTTTCCTATGAAATCACCATACCTTCATATTGGACATTATTTCATGGATTTGCTACAATTTTGAATTACAATAATAATCACTAATATAATTGCATTTTTATATATGGTAACAATGTACTCTAGATCTGATTTGGATCATCCTTAATGTATCCTATATTATCCCTAAAGACTGATTTGCTGTTAACATGTAATTATATATACATACATATATATATATATATATATACATATATATATATATATACATATATATATATATATATATATATTTATGTATATATATACATACATATATATATATATATATATATATATATATATATATATATATATATATATGTATGTATATATATACATATATATACATATATATATATATTTATATGTATATATATATATATATATATATATATATATATATGTATATATATGTATATATATACATATATATACATATATATATATATATATATATATATATATATATATATATATATATATATATATATATATATATATATTGTTATTCGTGATGGTCATTGCTCCATTTTTATACAAAGGCTTCCAGCACTAACACTCAGGATTTTAATCAATGTAGATATCAACCACAATGGAATTTAATTCCGAATTCTATATAGGGAATATATATCCATTGGAATTCATTTATGATAATAGCTTCTGGCTGGGCAGAGATTTGAACCCCTGCCTTCTTACCCGAAACCATGCCTGAGAGGACTTTACCAACTGAGCTATTAAGAGAGATAAAAGTGTATGACAAGTCACTGTACATATTCCTGTCAAATTCAGGAATCTCTTCTAGACTTGAAATAAACCCATCTTCAATAAGATAGTTGAACTGTGAGTTTACAACACGTGGTTAAATATGAATAATAAATATCACTAACGCTCGTGATTTTAATCAAGATAAATATCAACCACAATAGCATTAAATACCGAATTCTTTTAATTGTTGTTGATATATACACAAACACACACATACATACATACATACATACATATATATATATATATATATATATAAATATATATATATATATATATATATATATATATATATATATATATATATATATATATATATATATATATATATATATATATATATATATATATATATATATATGTGTGTGTATATATATATATATATATATATATATATATATATATATATATATATATATATATACATATATATATATATATATATATATATATGTGGGTTACATTCCTTCAAACTAATTTTACTTATACATTTGTCAATTGATATGTGGGTGGGAGGAGACCAATATAACGGATACAAAGACTCTTCATTTCATTGTACAGATTTTTTTTATCATGCAAGTAGCTTAATATAATAAGTGTGGTCCTCGATGCCATGTCTTTCATACTTTGAAGTGAGTAATGTTAATGGTCTGACATGCAAATAGTGACGAACAGAAAAACTTCCTGCTTTATTTATGTAGATAACTACCAATAGATTTGAATATTTGTATTTGATAACATACTACCTTAGATCCTATTTGCATAAACCTTAAGTTAATTAAATTCTAAATTAATTAACCCTAAATAGAAAGGGAAAGGCTGAGCTTGATCCTGCAGGTATATAAAAAAAAAACTTGCTTTTTTGAGCATCGATAGCCGGCTGTCACAGATTTGAAGGTGATCAACCTACAGTGGGGCAGAACTCTACTCGACATGGTTGGGTCAAGACACACTCCAGTCCAGCTCTTCTGCCTACCACTTTTCTGAACCTTAATATGGTAATTAGAAAAAAAAAAAAAAAAACGTTACTATAATACTACGCAATAGTGTTGATAGTTGAAGAGTTCTTTATTGTTGAAAAGTATGGGTGGATGATGTCACTATCATGTACGTTTAAGTATTTTGGCTGAGATGTTGCATATTACCATTTAGTCTGTTTTCTTTGAATACTGATTTTTCCTTTTTTTCCCTCTGTAGTACTTATAGATAATGACCAGATGGCATGTGTCTTTGGGGATGGATGTTATCAACTTACTCCCAATTTATTTAGAAAGTGAAGTTGATTACCATTTGGAAGTTGTTGAAATCTTCACGGATAAGGAGGAGGAGTAGATTGACGTCGCTAAGTGGGAATGTGAGGTGAGGGAAGAAGCTGAAGCAGCCGATAATCTTGAAATTCTCGCCATGTGACACCGACATTATGACGGGAATGACCAAGGAGGTTTAATACCTGGAGGTGCCCTATTCCCGAATTTGTGAAGCAGGCCTGTGCGAAGGGCAAAATGCGCTGTTGCCTGCGGCGTGACCTACCAAAGCACGGTGACTCAGAATGTTTAATAAAGTGGAGATTTCACTGGTAACCCAGTTCAACTAGAATAATCGTTTCAGAAGGACATAAGCTCTCATTTTACTGCTTAAAGGATGCCCAGTTTGTGTTCTGTATATGGATGGATTCAAAGACTCAGTAATACCTTGAATCCATTGGTTACATTTCATCAGTATGTATTCTGTAGGCTATAACTTTTGCACATTTTTAAACCATGAAGCGAGAAAACTCCCTTTATAATAATTCACTTTTCCTCATTTTTATATGCAGTGGCTGAAAAGTATTTCCAGGTGAGATATATGTATGCTGCCAAGCATTTTACAGCAAAATTGCTAGCCCAAAATAAAATGCAAAGTCACCAAATTTATAACCTGATTCATTTTAGTGGCCAGTAGTTAATTTCCTTCTATGGGTGTATCTTCACGTCTTATATTCATCTGGTCAACAAATTTTGAAAAGTTGAGATTAGTTGATTCTTATGTATTTTCATTCAATGAATCCAAATATCACGTTGAAAAATGTGTATTGGCTACAGGTTCAAAAATACGAGGCATGCAATATTTGATTAATTTATTTTAATATACAGTATATGTCATTATGTTTTAAACTCTAATCCATATCTACTCTCTGCCTTTTTGCTTGAGGGTTATAATAGGTTGAAGAGTCGTCTCTTGTCAGTGTCCAGCAATAGTCTGCAAGCATTGTTGTGTTCCATTTACCCTGGTATCTCTTTTCCATGATTGAAATATCTTGATGAAATCTTTCACCATGTTCGTCACTAACTGCTCCACAGTTTGCTAGGAAAAAGGCTAAATGTGAATGCAAAAAGTGGATTTTAAGTGACATATTACATCCTATGATCCTGTAAGCCTTGATGAGGTTTTCCACCAATTCTTCATAGTTTCTCTCCCTTTTGTTTCCAAGAAATCCCTTTGCAACTAACTTGAATGCCTTCCAAGCACCTTTCTCCTCCCCATGAAGAGCTGATTTAAATTCATCATCTTTAAGAAGCTCTCGAATCTAAGGACCAATGAAAACTCCCTTTTTTATCTTTGCATCACTCAACGAAGGGAATTTTGATGTTGAATACTTGAATCCTTGGCCAGGTTTGTCCATCGCTTTTACAAAGTTTTTCATGAGCCCAAGTTTGATGTGCAAAGGTGGTAGCAAAACCTTGTTTGCTTTAATGAGAGGCGGATGTTGAACATTTTTCATTCCAGGCTCCTATGATTGATGAGGTGGCTACTCTTTCCTTATATACTGGGAATCTCTTGCTCGGCTGTCCCATTTACACAGAAAGCAGCAGTAATTGGTGTATCTGCCATGCAACCCTGCCACAATAGCAACAAATTTTAAATCACCACAGAACTGCCACTGATGTTCATCATATTTTATGCACTGCAACATATGCTTTATATTCTCATAAGTTTCTTTCATGTAGGGTGCATAGCCCACAGGAACTGATGGTTTACTATTGCCGTTATGCAACAAAACACCTTTTAGGCTTGTTTTTGATGAATCTATGAACCGCCTCCACTGTCTGTGTTCATATTTGATGCCTTGTGCTTCCATCAGACCATCAATATTGTTGCATGCCACTAAATCACCTTCCATTACGAAGAAATCTTTGAAGTGCTCCTGACGGTTCCAAAATTTTGAAATGTTCACGTCAGGTGCTAAGAGATTCCACTGTTGAAGACGAGAGCCTAGCAACTCTGCCTTATTCTTGGGTAGTTGCAGATCCCTGGCAAGGTCATGGAGTTCCTCTTGTGTTATGAGATGTGGCCTAGAGGACTGTGCTTCATCAAAATTAGGGTCACTCTGTAATCCAGCATTGCCATCCTCCCCTGCTACTCAGAATCTTTCAAGCATGGATTTTCTGAATTTAAAGTTAGAGACTTTATTTTTTATTGATAATTAATAGATCATATTCATAGATAACCCATAATTAGCATAAATAATTTGCTCAATGAATCACATGGTTTGCTTTTTCCTGATTTTCTGAAAACTAAAAATTGACTTTTTATTCAAAGAAATGTCAACCTCCTCTCTCTCTTTCTTATTAATGTCTGATTTTCATTCGACTGTTTTGGGATGTGACTGCGACCCCTCTTCCCTCTTAACTTAAGCTGCGACTCACAATAGTCAATTAACTTTCAGGAGCAGAATAAGTCCATTTCTGAATTCTTTTATGCTTTTACTATTTCTTTTTGCTCGTTATGATAATTAAAAGTGAAACACTAATAAGCATTTTTTACGTGTAAACATAATAGGATCGTATAAGAAAACCAAGGCAATGTCACCTAACCTGAGGTCAGTTAACTTTGACAGTTTTTCTTTATGACATTACAACTTTAAACTTTAGAAAAAGCAGAAACAACGTTAAAATTTTAGCGAAGTGATTTGATGGTATTACAAAAGCAATACCCATACAAATTTTGTGACCTTAGCCAACAAAAATATATCATAAAATTTTATTCTTACTCTTCTGTGTTTACTGTTGGCCTTAGTTTTTAGCCCTGAATATTTTCATAAAATATTTTAGTTGTTTGTTTTACTAAAATCTAGTTTTCCTCCTGCAAATATGATTGGATGTTCGGTAGTGTTTTTGGTGAGCATTAGCCATTTCTGTACCTCAACTGAGTTTCAGTTTTCATATTCTCTTTCGGTTTGATTTTTACTAGTTTTATGGTAACAAAAATTTATATTTTTCGTATTTATATTTACGTATGCTTAATACCGTACTTCTATATTGCTAGTGGAAGATCTCTTGCCATCTTTATTATTACTTCTGGAAGTTTATATAAAACTCATTTTGCCTAATCGAAACTAAAAGGAATTAACACGTTTATAGAAATCACATATGGTATTTCACATTTAAGTAACTTCCGGACTAATATATTACAAATATGCAAACTCGCTTACAAATGTTAAAGACCTGGAGATATTCTGCTATTTTTTTTCTTATTAAAGATGATAGATTCAAAATCATAGAAGAGTATCTCCTTAGGACAATTTATACTATTCGATGACCTTCTTAAGCAGAGGAATATTTGACCCATTGGATGAAAGTCCGATGATTTCCATGGTAAAAAAAAAAGAAAAAAAAATATTGTACACTAAAAGGTCACTTAACGGATACATTTTATGACTTCATTTAATTCTCTTAATTAGATGATAATATATCATGAAAGCACAAGAGATCCCAGAGAAACAAGCCAATTTTCATCAAGTTGACTGATGTAGTGACAGAATAGAAAGAATATTCGTTTCTAAGTCAAACCAGAAAGATGTTTCTTCCCTTTCCTCATTGATTGGTGGACGAATATTTCCTTCAAATAAAGAAGATTTCTCGTTTCAGTAAAGAGAGGAAGGAACAGAATTGCAACTACAAAAGTAGAATATGATCAACATCTAATTCCAGAAGAAGGCTGTGTCATCAGAAGACATTTTTTACTTGTAATTCAGTTAATGTTATAAGGCATAAAAGATAATGACATCAATGACTTTACATGGTTTTATCTTTAATTAACCTCTTTTAAAAAATCCAACATTATATGTGAGTTAATTTTTAGGAATAGAAAACAAAACTTCTGAAATTTATTAAATGGACTTGTGTATAGAGAACGGGATTCCCACAGTGTTATTCGCCATTTCCTCAGGTTCTGGGAGATACAGACTCTGACTCATTCGTAAAAGTTTTTCGGAAACATTCGTCAAAATAAAAATGTAATGAGTGAGACACGGACAGATTTTTTGAGTTTGAATTAACTTTGGACAGGTAATGTCAAATTTCTGTCATGATTTAGTTACCTTAGTGGCATATTTGCACCAGCTACTTTAACGTTATATCGTTGTGGACCTAATTTTGTCCTATTCCGTATTAGTTTGTATTAAACTTAAGCAAATACATCTATTTGTACAAAGGAAAGATAGAAAAAGGCAAAACATAAACTGTATGTATATATATATATATATATATATCTTCAAATAAGCCATTTATTTTTGATACATTAATGTCTGGATTCTCTTAACGACCTCAGGATCAGAGCCCCCGGCTAAATGACACAAAGAGAAGAGCTTGTGACCGGCCGGGAATCGAACTCTGGTCCGGCAAACTTGTAGAGACAGTGACTACCACTTGGCCACGAAGAAAGATAATGAAAGTCAATGACAATTTTGCTGTACTTATACCTGTCGAATTCAGGTGTTTTGTACTTAAAATTGAAATTAACCCATCTTCACCATCATAGCTAATTGGTAGTTTGTTACTTGGCATTCGATTAATGATAAATTTTTGCAAGGTCTATAGAATACCAGGTCTACCCACGCGCAGGTAAATTGGGGGTTAGCGGGGATTAGAGGGGTAAACGTTAAGTGTGGGGTAAATTTTGTGACGTCACTGAGCACCATTGGCCGGCGAAAGAGTACTATTCAGCATTAGCTTGCTTTGCAAAAGTTCAGCTTTCTTCATTATCCCGTTGAAAATAACATTTCTATTTCAGAAAAAAAAAATAATATAAGATATTTTAGTGACTAGATTTCGTTACAAAATACTTCCTGTGAAAAGGTTTTTAAGGAAAATGGTTTAAAAAGTCGCATATCAGAAGAGAGCAAATATTATTCAAATCCTTTGTGGAAGTATTGTTTTACCAAATGTACAAATAAGCAACGTGCATGCATATTTAGATACATTTTCACACTAATCTTTTGCTAATGACTCAAAACTAAATTTTAAGAATATCTATTCAAATAAAGTTGTACAAACACACTATAGAAATAAGTGATCATGAATATTACATTTTACAATCCTCTAATTTCAATAGTTATTTTCCTAGCAGAAGTTATTTCTTTTAATTGATATTATTATTCTAAAAATATTTCGACAACGAACAAAATGAGTGACTAAAAGTGGTAATCCCATTTTATTTGGAATATCTAATGCTATTTTTTTTACTACTCTGTTCCCATGTTTGTCCTTTTTCCCCATGATAACTTTTAATTTTTTTTTCAATATTCTTTATCGGATCAGTAAATTTTCTTGATGGCTTCACTATTATTATTATTATTACTATCCAAGCTACAACCCTAGTTGGAAAAGCAAGATGCTATAAGCCCGGGGGCTCCAACAGGGAAAAATAGCCCAGTGAGGAAAGGAAATAAGGAAATAAATAAAGGAAGAGAACAAATTAACAATAAATCATTTAAAATAAGAAACAACGTCAAAACAGACATGTCATATAATAAACTATCAACAACATCAAAAACAAATATGTCATAAATAAACTATAAAAAGACTATGTCCGCCTGGTCAACAAAAAAGCATTTGCTCCAACTTTGAACTTTTGAAGTTCTACTGATTCAACCACCCGATTAGGAAGATCATTCCACAACTTGGTCACAGCTGGAATAAAACTTCTAGAGTACTGCGTAGTATTGAGCCTCGTGATGGAGAAGGCCTGGCTATTAGAATTAACTGCCTGCCTAGTATTACGAACAGGATAGAATTGTCCAGGGAGATCTGAATGTAAAGGATGGTCAGAGTTGTGAAAAATCTTATGCAACATGCATAATGAACTAATTGAACGACGGTGCCAGAGATTAATATCTAGATCAGGAATAAGAAATTTAATAGACCGTAAGTTTCTGTCCAAAAAATTAAGATGAGAATCAGCAGCTGAAGACCAGACAGGAGAACAATACTCAAAACAAGGTAGAATGAAAGAGTTTAAACACTTCTTCAGAATAGATTGATCACCGAAAATCTTGAAAGACTTTCTCAATAAGCCTATTTTTTGAGAAATTGAAGAAGACACAGACCTTATATGTTTCTCAAAAATAAATTTACTGTCGAGAATTACACCTAAAATTTTGAAAGAGTCATACATATTTAAAGGAACATTATCAATACTGAGATCCGGATGTTGAGGAACCACCGTCCTTGACCTACTTACAATCATACTTTGAGTTTTGTTAGGATTCAACTTCATACCCCATAATTTGCACCATGCACTAATTCTAGCTAAATCTCTATTAAGGGATTCACCAACCCTAGATCTACATTCAGGGGATGGAATTGATGCAATGAGAGTAGCATCATCTGCATAAGCAACAAGCTTGTTTTCTAGGCCAAACCACATGTCATGTGTATATAGTATAAAAAGTAATGGGCCAAGAACACTACCCTGTGGAACACCGGATATCACATTCCTATAATCACTATGGTGCCCATCAACAACAACTCTTTGAGATCTATTACTTAAAAAATCAATAATAATGCTAAGAAACGACCCACCCACCCCAACTGTTTCAGTTTGAAAACAAGGGCCTCATGATTAACACGGTCAAAGGCAGCACTAAAATCAAGGCCGATCATACGAACTTCCCGACCACAATCAAGGGATTTCTGTACAGCATTGGAGATTGTAAGAAGGGCACCACATGCTCCAAGGCCTTTACGAAAACCAAATTGCAAACTAGGGAGTAGATGATTACCTTCAGCAAACCTATTAAGACGTTTTGCCAGAAGACGTTCAAAAACTTTAGATAATATGGGAGTTATGGAAATTGGGCGGTAATCAGTGGGACTTGAGCTACCACAAACACATTTACATAGAGGAGTAACATTACCAATTCTCCAACTAGTGCTAAAAGCTCCTCTTCTTGCTAACTTGCGCAAAATAACAGATAACTTTGGAGCTAAGAAATCTGCTGTCTTTGTAAAAAACAAAAGAAAAATACCATTTGGGTCTACACCTCCATAAGCATCAAAGTCCATCAACAGAGCTTTAATCTTACGAGATCGAAAAGCTAAACTAGTTAGTTTAGCCTCAGGAAAACAGGAATGAGGAAGTTCAAGTTTTTCATTACTCTGTTTACTGTCAAAAACATCAGCCAAAAGGGTTGCCTTTTCCTTTGGACAGTGAGTGACTGAGCCATCTGGTTTAAGTAAAGGAGGAACTGTTACATCTACACCAAAGAGTGCAGATTTAAGGGTAGACCACCATTTATGTTCCTGAGTTGTACCAGAAAGTGTTTCTTTTATGGTTAAATTGTACTCCTTTTCAGTTGAGGCATAAACTCTCTGAGCAAAAGCTCGAAGCTGAGTATAGTTGTTCCAGGTCAAATCTGATCTGTTACCCTACCAAAGTTGATAGGCCTCCTGCTTCTCCAAAAAAGCACGTCTACAATCATCATTGAACCACGGTTTGTCCTTCACTCGGTACCTTAGCACACGAGAAGGGATACGCCTATCAATTATGTTGACTAGATTCTCATTCAAAGGGACAACAGGATCTACAATTATATAATTGTGACCAATTCAAGCACAAAAGATCATGTAAAATCCCATTCCAGTCTGCTTGGGATTTCGTATAAATTTTACAAGAATATGATATATCAGGGACAGGCTGCTCAGTCTTCAATAATAATTCCTTATTTGCTGAGCTAATTATACCTGTCCACGAATTGTCCCCCCTTTTGTGCATTAGGGAAACTTAAGGGCAATGAAACCGGCGAAACAGTCTAGACCTCCTTTCTATTTTGCATCATCCAGGTGTTTAATTACCAACTTCCCCTATACTTTTTGTAACATCATTTCCTTCAACGTCGCATTCATCGGGCAAACAAAATTTCATCGCAGATAGCCTTAGTTCATTTTGTAGCGATTTGTCATCTTTATCTTGAGAGAGAGAGAGAGAGAGAGAGAGAGAGAGAGAGAGAGAGAGAGAGAGAGAGAGAGAGAGAGAGAGAGAGTATCATTATCAATAAAACAAAAGGTTCCAGCTGTTAAGTTATCTATTTTGCAATTGGGATCTGTCCTTCTCTAATAGATGAAATTTAACACTATATTTAACTGTATCTAACGCTCGGTGCTGCAGACTTCCATTTATCACAAAAAGGTAAGGAAATGTTCAAGTCCCATCTTGATTCATTCTATAAGTCAATAAAATGATTTATTAAATATAATTTTTACCATTTTTAACCATTTTGGCAAAGATTCACAAGAAACTGCCAATCCTGTTTGGAATGAAAAAAGACAATTATTTCCAATTACCATCAATAATTTTACTGGGTGTCATGCAATTGAAGATTTCATCCTGATTTTGTAAGTTCAACCCTTATTAATTTCTGAACATCTTTGTATCGTACGGAACTCCAGAGATAAAATTGACTTATTTCTTCCCAATGCTTATCTAGAAATAATCCTTTGCTACAGAAATATTGAAGCGATTTCGTAATTGTTTCTAATATCAATTGTACAGCTAATTTTCCATTCATACGCTGAAAGCCACTGACATTTATGTTTCTCCAAGTTTATAGGATGTTTTCAGATCACTTTTACTTTATAAGTTCCCTTAGCAAAGAGCAGTAGACAAAATCACCGTCACTTTGCTGAAAGCCATTATCAAATAAATTGTTTCTTATTAGTATCATGAGATGTGGAGCATCAGCAAAGACACAAACAACGCGATCGGTGATGCTGGATTTTCAAACATCGAATTATGCACACTTATGCCTAAAGATTTCCATAAACTAACGTTGGTAGGACCTAGGTCGTTGAATATAAACATTACAGGAAAACTCGCTAGTTCTATCTCAATAATAATTTTTAGACCACAAAGAGTATCTGAATCTTAGTCATAACTACATTTTTAGGCAATGCTGCATTCATCAAATGATTAGATAGAAACACGCTCAAAATTATTTCTGATTTGTGCTTAAATAATTTGATAACAGTCTTTAAAATTTATGGTTCGATATCCAACATATACTAATACAACTATTTAACGTAGAAATGGAGGAAAAGAGTGGAATACTGAACACCAGCTTCCTTGTAAGCAAACTATAAAATAGTAAATACCGGAAAACAAAGGCTGGTAAATCAGACCACGGTGCGGTGTGACGTCATCTATAACCGCATGGCTAGCCTGCGCAGTAGAGGACACAGTTTGGCTCGCTGATGGGTTGACCTTGTATTCTATAGACCTTGAATTTTTGCACATTTAGACGTGCTTATTTGAATATGAAAAACATGTCTAAATGTGCAAAAATTTATCATATATATATATATATATATATATATATATATATATATATATATATATATATATATGTATATATATATACACACACACACACACACACATATATATATATATATATATATATATATATATATATATATACAGTTTATATATATATATATATATATATATATATATATATATATATATATATATATATATATATATATATATATATATATATATACATATAATATAGATATATATATATATATATATATATATATATATATATATATATATATATATATATATACATTTACATATATATATATATATATATATATATATATACATATATATATATGTATATATATATACATATATATATATATATATATATATATATATATATATGTGTGTGTGTGTGTGTGTGTTTTCTCATTAACACTGAATGCACAATGGTGCTTGGGCAGGGTAGCGGTATCATCAACACACGTGCAACAATAAACTAATTGCAAATATTCCAAACGTTAAGGAAACTGCAAGCGTTTTTGGAAAACTTTTGAAAATGATATTCATAGTACGTACCAGGTAACCTTGTTGTCAATGTGCACCACAAAGAATTTGATGCGCCGAAAATGGGATGAAGGAATCAGAGCTACAGCAAAACACCGCTGCACCCCATAGACGATTACCTAGAATTAATGCTGCTAGGACTAGGAGTCTAGGACAAACAGTTGAAGCAGTCGACCAGAGGCAAGCATTAATGAGCAGGTTGAAAAAGTGTTTCTTTGTGTAGTTTGGTGTGAATTTGCACTATGGTTACCTGTCCATTGTCAAAGATAGGTGTACAGAGAGATAGAGAGATTAATAAATAATGAATAAATAAATGATAAATGATATAGATAATATAAATATAAATATATGATAATATAAATAATAATGCAATAATATAAGGAAGTAAAATATGTAGTAATTTAGCTGAATGACTGACACCTAACCACAATTTTGGTATTGTAACGTTGTACGCCAAGAGGGATAGGAAAGAATAGTATTACATACACGAAATGATATTGATCTTTTTTATGAAGTTAAAATAGATTTTTTAAAGAAAGAGAGATATAGAGACTAATAGAAATAAAGATAAACAAACTGTTTAGAGTCCAGTCGTTTATGAAGAGATAAGAAATGATTACAACCTTGCTGTATTGAATCTTGTCGAGTTTAGAATTTATACTTAAAATCGAAATAAATCCATCTCCACAATCACCGCTGATTTGGCCGTTTGAAGGTGTATTCATAGTAGTGTCCTTTAATTATTCATATCCGTCATTTCAGTCTTCAAGTTGAAACTTATGTTGTCCAGAAATGTTGGCTATTTTGAAATAGGAAGCGGAATGGCTTTCCTTGGGAGGCTTATATTACACATACAGTAGATATTGTATATGCAGTGGACTCTAGGCTGTTTCATCCTAGGTAGCAACTGAAGCCGAACCACAGTTTGAAAGCTCGTCGCTGATTGGTTGTTGGTTGAGGCATTCCCTCCCGCTGATCGACAACGAAAAAAAAAACGTTACATTTGTCCAGGGTACATGAGGTTCATTTTTGCTTTATACCTTATTTAGTTTGTGTTAAATCTACCTGGGTCTTTGGTCACACAAATTAAAGGTAGATGATGAGTATTTCCTTGAAAAAATATCTTTATTTTACTGATAAATGTTAGGCAAACGTGAATAGAAATAGGCGGATTTTGTAGAATTTTTTTTCTTGAATGTCATGAAGCTAAAAAAATGATGCAACAGAAGAAAATAAGGGTGAAATATTTGGCTTTGTATCACAATATTGTACATTTTGGTAACGTTTTGTCGCCGACTCCTCCCGCACACGATCACCCGTCATCATCAAAATATTCCGTTGCTCATCACAAGAAGTTTATATTTTTTCCTTCGTAGATCACTTATTTCGTCATTATTTCACCATTATTTTCCTTCCTTGCATTATATCATATTAGGTTCATGACATTCAAAGGACTTTTTCTACAGTATCCACCTTTTTTATTTACCTTTGCATAACATTTGTAGGTAAAAAGCAACATAAAAAAAGTTGTAGAGTTTTTTCAACGCTCATTTCACTTTAACTCGTATTTTTTTTTCGTAATATTTTTTTTTTTTTTTTCATAATATGGATATTTTTTTTCAAGATAATATTCATTATCTATTTTTGATTTATGTGACCAAAGAACCAGGTAGATATTACGGGAACTAAGTGAGGCATAAAGCAAAAATGAACATCGTGTACCGTGAACAAAATATGCAACGTTAAGTTTCGTCGTCGGTCAGCAGAAGGGGGGGGATGCCTCAACCAACAGCCAATTAGCGACAAGCTCTCAAACCATGGTTCCGCTTTATTTGCCAGCTAGGATGAAACAAACTTTAGTTAAGGATGATATATATATATATATATATATATATATATATATATATATATATATATATATGTATATATATATATATATATATATATATATATATATACATATATATATATATATATATATATATATATATATATATATATATATATATATATACACGATGTTTTTAAATAGTGTGCGTGTTGTTTGCCGCTTATTTCTCGATATAATTTTCCTGGTGCAAATTTCTTCTTACTGTTGCGTTACTTAGGTTGTTTGCTGTAGATTACAAGGAAAATGATGGCTCTTTATAAGTGTCATATATTCATGTATTACATAATGCAACACAATATGAAAAATAATATTACTACATCATATTTCATTGATTGACCTTGTTTTAGATTAATAATTAGTGTTGTAGCGATGTTATGAATTGTTGAATCCTGTAGAAATTAGCCCAAAGACAGAATATTATTATTTATATTTTGCCTTGGATATGAGATTCATATATTTTATGTTGATGTTCGTTTGTTTGATTTCTATATATTATTTGTTACCCCGTTAGGAATAGTCAGAGTAAGTAGACACGTTTAAAGTATTGCCTAGGCAAGAAACACTTTATGTACCCTAATCTTCATTACACCCACTAAGAATTTGGCTACTTCGGATGGCATGTTAAGAGATTACTGATTTTATACTATTATTGTCTTCAAGGTAAGAAAGATGTACCATTGCAGTAAAAAACCTTGCCTGAACAAATTGAATACAAACACAACACTGTCTTTAATGAAAACAGAATAATATTCAACACAGCTATTACGGTCCATTATGCTATCATCACCATTTTCATAATATCTGGAGACGTTCTATGAGATTATTAAAGAAAGTGCCTACCTACCACATGAAGCTGTGATATTTGTTAGAAGGAAAAAAAAATGTTTGAGGGAATTCAAGTTCAATCCTTATTCAGTTTCTGGGTGATTTATGAAAATCCAAACCAGTTGCAAAGAGAAACTCATCTCCAAGACTTTTAAGAATTCAGTCGCTTTAGTTTTCAACTTCACATCCCAAAGACTAAGTGACGAACTGGAATCCGTTTTCGTTCAGAACATCTGCGAATGGTTTTCTTTTCGTATTTAATTTTACCTATATATAACTTTATTAAAAGATCCTACTGGTTTGATATTTTCATTGGTTATGTCATCGTTTAATTGTTTTCAAATTTTGTTTACTTCCTTACTTTGAATAAATCTTTAAAGATATCAGCAGTCCAAACTTGAAAGAATTTCAAATTGAATTAAAAAAAAATGCATATGTACCTGTCCCCGAAGTGAGGCTCTAAACAGAAGTTTAAATCTCTTTAATCTGAGCAGACATCCATTACGAAAATAGTCTTCAACTGCAAATTTCTTAGAGACACTAAAATGCTAATAATCATGACTATGCGAAATGAGTCACGCTCCACATCATGATGACAAAACCCCTTTAGAAAAATCAATTTCCTTGTAAAGAGAGGATTTTTTAAGTATGTTTTTAAATCACAAAAGCGTACTTAGATCACTTTAAGCTTTATTGCAATGAGAACCCATAGGTGTTGCATAATTTCAAATCCATGATTTGTTTTTTTTTCTCATTTCTTATCGTCTTCTTTCCTGGAGCTAATATTAGTACAGGAGATACAGTAAGACTTGAGAGGAATCGTGCAGGTGATGATACGAGAATAAAAGTTGATACACTTGTTCTCCAAGTCATAATGATCAAATCTGGCTGATTAGCCAATTGAAAAGAAAAGATAGTGGCCATTTTCAAGATGGGCGCCAAATTAGTCGCCGAATATTGATATTTTTCTAAAAATATTTGTAGATGCTCGATTTGCATGATCTAGATATGGATTCATATATTTTCAAGCCTGCCAACATAGATTTTCATGTTTATAAAGCAAAACAGCCGCATATTTCCTAAGATTTTTTTGTTTATAAAGCGAAGAAACGTATTTTTCAAGATTTTAATGTTTTTTCAAGATGGCCACCAGACTGTTTTTCATTACATAAACTTTGTACCACAATGTTCCCACCATGCCACTGGTCCTCTAGATACTACTGCTCTCATAGAGAGCTGTAGTGATGTGCAGGGAAGTGCTCATTTTAAGCAATTGCATCTTCCTTCACAACCTTTTTTTTTTACAGTAACACTTTATCAGTTCCCGACATGTAGTTGCAATAATGGATAGTGTTCTCCAAACATATATGTCATGTCTTTC
The DNA here is from genome assembly GCF_036898095.1 of Palaemon carinicauda. Taxonomy (NCBI): domain Eukaryota; kingdom Metazoa; phylum Arthropoda; class Malacostraca; order Decapoda; family Palaemonidae; genus Palaemon; species Palaemon carinicauda. Next base: position 85,974,402 of record NC_090744.1, on the reverse strand, counting down.
CTTTCTGTATCCATCCCGATTCAGCAAGATTGCCCGTGTCTGGATTGAAGAGGGTTTCCTGGCCCCTAATGATCCCAGTCTGATTGGTTGCATGCTTTGCGTATTCTTTGAGGGCTGCCTGTGTTGGTAGACTCAAGTCATATGGCCTCTGTTTGCCTGTAAAGAGATCTAGTATTGCTTCGCACACAATAGCAGCTGTGCTTGATCTGTTGTATATGATGATAAGAAATCTCCCCAGCCTATGAATGTTATGATTATGAATCGACGTTGGATGCTGGCTGAGATTAGTGAATGTTTCTGAAACATTATCAAATATGTTCCAAGTCTCTAATGCAGATTTCTTCACTTTCCCACTTAAGGAAGACACGATATCACATCTAGTGAATGCACGAGGGTATGGAATCCCTATAGCTTTCTCAAGCTCTACTGCAGAAATGACCTTGTGGATTGAATTCCATCGAATCTTGGCTCCTTGATCCTTGATCAAAGGCAATCCACATTTTCTCAAGATCTATTTTTTTGTAGTGATTGTAAGACAGATATTGTTATGACTAGCACAATTGTCTAATTAACCTTAACGATAACAGACTTTTTCGTTTCAGCTGTTGCATCCATGGTGTGCACAGATATTCGAGTGTCAGCTTCATGGAAACATCGGGACGCTACATACAGAGACTTCATTATGGTGTTAGCAGTATCTTCTCATTTTGTGACAATAAATGTGCTTGTCATCTCTACTTAACACATATTCTCTGCAAAGAAGTGAAGCACCTCAGTCTTGTTGCTAGTATCCCGAAGGGAGCTTGGCCAATTACCTGGTTTCTTACTTGTTCTTGTCATCTTCTTCTGCTTCCTTGTCCCCTTTTTGACATGGTCTCGAATTTCAGTCTTTACTTTTTATTTACATCATAGACTACACATCTACCCGCTCGTTCCACTTTCAGGGTGATATATTCTTTATAGCATAGCCATAAGATGTCTTTGATGTACATGGAGGTAAGTCATTGATAAGTGCTGATCCACCAGTGGGGATTGCATTTGCATTTGGTTCTCTTCTGGGATGTTCGCTTGCACTTCAATAATTTCCACCAGCTGCGATTTCTGAGATGTATACAGCTTGCCATTATCATTGAGAATAGCAGGATGTGACTGATTTTAGTGTTTGAAGAATTCTTGCAATCGCACTGCCTGTTCTGGCTGTAGTTGAACAGTCCTCAGTATAACAGACAGTAGCCTATGAGGACTTTCTCCTTAGAAATTATCTCCACCTGTTCTTGTGTGATGTAATAAATGTTTTCCTTTCTTGACTGGATGATAGAAAGAACCATCATCTTCAGCCTATAGCTCTTCTATGAATGATTTGAACCAGCTTTTGCCCTGCGTATGATGTGTGGCTACCATTTCAGCTAGAGTTGGGTCTGTAATGTTCTTTATAACTAGATCAAGCAGGTCGGCTGATTCTTCATGGAATGTGTTGCCTACTTCCTGCATCACTGCAGAGAGTGATTTCACCTTTTCAAAGAAAAATTTCAGTGAACTTAGTGTCTGCTCCTGGTGTCTGCTGCTGTAGGTGGCATCTTCCATATCAAAATGCCGTCGTATTTACCTACTACACCAATAACTTCGGGTCCTGTAACCTTCCACCTATGAGACGCCGAAACATTTTCTGTCAACAAAATTGCTCCTCTGTCCCCTTTGATCACTGCATTATATGCCAGTGTGTTTGATCGATCGCTAGGTCAGAGAATTCTCTTCTAGACCTCTGGACGATGAAGCTCCCTTTGTGAAACTCCATGACCGCATCTAGATGTTGTTCACCAAGTTACATAGTATATATAAGGTTAAATGGTATTCATCGTGCATGTCCATTCTATTTGGGGTCAACTAAGCAGCATTTGGGATACTAGTAGGATGTTACAGTGAAATGTCAAGATGCATTTAATACTTGGCTGACACTAAACCCCAGGCTAAGTGATGTCACCAATGTGCCTTGGCTGTGTTCTACAACCCTTCCTTTTAGAACTTCATTAACTTGAATTTTTTTAGCTAGTCCTTCTGTGTACTACCCTCATCTAGTTTAGCCCACCAGCCAACAGAGTTTACCACGTATTTGCAATGAGAAAATTAGAGAGAATAATATGTTTCGGCGTACTTCACAGTTGAATTTTGAAACAAATGTATCAGTTCACTTTATAAACAGTAAATTCTTGGGGGAACTGTGTCAGTGTTCATTATAAACATTAAAATCTATGGAAACAGGAATCCATATATAGATCATGCATCTCGCGCAACTATAAATACTTCTAAGCAAAAAAATAAATTTCAAGGGACTAATTTGATCACCATGTTAAAAACTGGCCACCATTTTGGATTTTGAGCTGATCAATCGACTAGATTTGATTTTAGAAGGTCTTGGAAAACATCATTTGCTTGACTTTTCTGTTATATCCTACACTATATCCATCACTACATATAGAGGCAATTAAGGTCTATTCATAAAGATAAAGCCTCCTAATCAAATGACGGATAGGATCATTTTCCATTTCCCAAAGATTAAAATTACCTTTAATGGATTGCAGAATCTATTAGTGAGAAGATCGTCCACAATTGCTGGCAAAATTTGAAATGGGTTTGCCTTAGATGGTGTATATTTTCAAGTGTTAAACATGTTTTTTAGATGTCTGTACACTGGTTGCGGTTCCCAATAGTCCACTAACCACCACACACCTGAGTCCATGGCTCAGTCATGAGAAGAACAATGCGATTTTTCAGGAAACCAACTCACAGATTTTTCGGATATCGGTGGTTAGTGAGTGTGAGCGCTAAGTATGTTAAATACAGACGAGCTGATTAATATAGATATATCGTTGTAGAGGATGTTATTGTTATTTACGTATATATTATTCCCAGAATGTCTGCTTTTGAATCGGAAAATATCACAAACATAGCAATTGCTTTGTTTGAGGATTCGTCACTCGATGTCAGTGACAACTTTCTGTGGATATATCAACTTGCTCGGGGTTTATTTCACAGCAGATTTTTCTTCTGATTTCTATGGTTTGGATGCCAATGTGGCGCCCTTTTCATACATTCTTTGAGTAAGAAACATAATCAATGACAACATTGCTAAAACCTTCAAATTTTATCAATAATATCTGATAGACTAAATGGGTTTTTATTTCTTTTGTATCCTAATAGGATTTAACAATAATGAATTTAATTCATAAGTTGCCTCTAATTGAAAAATATATCAATTATGCTCCCCAAGGCATCAATTGATTTAATCAATCACAAAACAAAAATGAGGTCATTAATCTTTTAAGAGTTTCATAGGGACTATTGTCCATTGCAATCCCCTGCTGGGAAACTTCTGCTTTGTAAAACCTGAGACTTTCGGAACGTTTTTCTTGAACAATGCTCTGTTATCCAAGGTTTTTGTACCTGGTTTTAATTCTATTTCTTACCAATTGTATTTTACTTTTTTTTAGTTACACAATACCTGACTAAAGCAGTAGATGGTGTCAACGAATCACATTTAAGGTCTTAAAATCTAGCCTTGCTCAGGCCATTACAGATTTTCATTGACATCCTGGCTTTCTATGAGCTTGGGATTTAGACAGGAAATCATATTATATACTGATATATCAATCGAACTTCTTTTCTTACTAGGTCTCACTTCTGAACCAGTCAGGATGCCAGATAAATATCAGTTAGGTCAGTATCTATTCATACATCACCCCATGGCCCAGCTATGACGTTTAGAAGTCTACTTTCTTCTTAAAGTTCTCTTCCTATTCAAAATATCTCAATATTTTTTCACAGATGATTTTCTGTCTGAGTTATTCCAACTCTAAATCAAATGATTCTCAACTATTCCTGAGCAAAATAGTGTCCTGATATTTGAAGACTTATCACTGCTAACCTTTGACAAGATCGGATCAATAATGAAGAATTAATTTATGACTTGGAAATTAAACAGTCTTTCAGTAATGATCTTTTAAGCTGGAAACTTCGGTGACAGACCCTTTTATTCCTGATATTTATGTATATATATATATATATATATATATATATATATATATATATATATATATATATATATATATATATATATATATACATACATATATATATATATATATATATATATATATATATATATATGCATACTATATTATTATTATTATTATAATTATTATTATTATTATTATTATTATTATTATTATTATTATTATTGTTATTATTTGCTAGGCTACAGCTCTAGTTGAAAAAGCAGGATGCTATAAACCCAAGGGATACAACACAGAAAAATAGCCCACTGAGGAAAGGAAATAAATTAACTAAAAGAGACGTAATGAGCAATAAAGAATATTTAAAAAAAACGTAACATCAAAATAGAGCTTTCATCTATAAGCTATACAAAACTTAAATAAAAAACAAGAATAAGAAAATTAAAGAAGGAAAGTGTGCCCGAGTGTACCCTCAAGAGAGAGAACTCTACTCCAAGACAGTGCAAGACGACGGTACAGAGGCTATGACACTACCCGAGACTAGAGAGTAATGATTTCATTTAGAAGTTTCCTCTTAGAAGAGCTGCTTACAATAGCTCTTCTTTTTGTTATTATTATTATTATTATTATTATTATTATTATTATTATTATTATTATTATTATTATCATTATTATTATTATTATTATTATTATTAGCCAAGTTACAACCCTGATTGGAGAAACAGAATTCTAAAAGCGCATAGGCTCTAACCGGCAAAGTAGTTAAATGAGGAAAGGAAATCATAGAAGAGTAAATAGATATTGAGTATTTCGAGATTAGTAACAACGTTGAAATAGATCTGTCATATAAAAAGTATAAAATGAGATTTTGTCAACCTGTTGGATAGAAAAGAATTTACCAAATGTTTGAACTTCTGAAGTTCCACCCATTCAACAGCCAGATTAGGAAGATCATTCTACAAAATGGTCATAGCAGGGATAAAACTTATAATGGCGAAGGCATGACTGTTAGAACTCAATGCATACTAGTACTACATACTAGATAGGGAACCTGTGAAGATCTAAATGCATTGGGTAATCTGAATTATGAAAAATATGATGCAGCAGGAATACAGAACAATCTGAACGACAGTGACAGGAATTAATATTTGGATCAGAAATATGGAATATAATGCATATGGAATATAAACACACACACACACACACACACACATATATATATATATATATATATATATATATATATATATATATTTATATATATACATACATATATATATATAAATATGTATATATATATATATATATATATACATATATATATATATATATATATATATATATATATATATATATATATATATATATATATATATATATATATATACATATTTATATATATATATATATATACATATATATATATATATATATATATATATATATATATATATATATATATATATATATATATATATACATGAGTAATGGTACCAGAGTTACTATATACACATTTATTGCTAAGCTTTCGGGAAATCTGTTTCCATCATCAGAGCCTAAAATGAAAGATATACTGTTTAAGTGAAAGCGTAGTTTGATAAATAATGTAAATAATTCGAAAAATATATGAAATAAAAAAATGACTCGAAACGGTAAAAACAATCTAAATAAAGAAAAAGGAAAATTCAAAGCTCCAAAGGAATAAGCTTACAATAATTAAAATAAAACACAGGATAACTCGTATGTTGTCCGGACCGGGTTTGGTTTGAGTTGGTGTTACTATATTGTATCCAATATATATATATATATATATATATATATATATATATATATATATATATATATATATGTATATATATATACAAATATATATATATATATATATATATATATATATATATTTATATATATATATACATATATATATATATATATATATATATATATATATATATATATATATATATATATCATCTAAGCCTAATGACACAAAGATCCTCAGTTGAATTTCACCAGTCGTCTCTATCTTGAGCTTTTAAATCAACGCTTCTGCATTTATCATCGCTCATTTCATGCTTCAACCATATAGGCCTGGGTCTTCCAACTCTTCTAGTGTCTTGTAGAACCCAGTTGAAAGTTTGATTGACTAATCTCTCTTCGGGAGTGCTGATTGAAGGCCCAAACCATCTCCATCTACTCCTCACTATCATATCATCTTTCTTATAGTTTCATTTCTAATCCAGTCTTGCTATTTAACTCTCAATATTCTTCTCAAGGCTTTGTTGTCAAGTCTACTAAATATGTTAGATAATTTTTCATTGTCATACCACGACTCATGTCTATGCAGTAACACTGATCTCACTTTTATGATATATAACCTGATTTTTATTTGTAATTTCATGCGATTCGATATCCAAATTTTAATTAACCTAGCTATTTGTCTGAACTGTTTTTTTTTTCAATCTTTCATTAAACTCTTATTCTAAAGACCCTGTATTAGAGATCATATTTCTTAAACATTTAAATGATTCACCTCATTAACCTTTTCTCATTCCAATGATATTTCATCTTCCATTGCATAATCCGTTCACATCATCGATATCTCTCTTCTATTTATCTTGAGCCCAACCTCATGCGATATTTCATGCATTATGGTAAGCAAGTTTTGCAAGTCCCTGGGCGTTTTGCAAATGAGGACAGCATCATCAGCATACTCTATGTCCGCTTATATCCTGTTATCAATCCACACCTAATCCTTCTCCGTCATCCCTAACTGCTCTATGAATTACAAAATCTATGAGGAGGGTAAACAACATATGTAACAGCACATTCCCTTGGAATACTCTACTCTTTATAGAAAAATTCATTTGAAAGGACATCATTAAAATCAACTTTGCACTGCTATGTTCATGAACAGACTTGATCAAATTTACATATATAAGAAGAACTCCATAATAACACAAGACTCTCCACAAAATTAGACGGTGAACAGTATATAAGGCTTTTTCATAGTCCACTAATGCCATCATAAGTAAATCTCTACTGAATATTCTGCACATTGTTGTACTTATCTCAAAATGAAAATTTGGTTAGTAAAACTTCTACCTTTTCTAAATCCAGCTTGTTCATCTCTCAGCCTTTCATCAATCTTTATCTGTAGAAAGAAATTAACTTTCCGTCAGGTATACTCACAAAGTACACTATGTAATGTGTTGAAGTTAATTTAGCAACAATTAATAAAGTAAAGAGGGCTGAGTAATAAATACATTCTCTGCTGTCTAACTATTACAATATCTTATTTGAAATGTATGTCATCATGTTCCTTATGTTTTCCTCTTTTCATTGATATATGTATGTATATTGTTTGTACATTTATAGGTTAAGCATAAGTGATTGAAGAGTACTGCGAAAATACATTCACTTTTCCTAAAGAGGCATTGGAGACGGAAATGTTGTTGTAATATCTAACTGGTCGCACGAGCCATACATCAGACTGTCAGAAAGAACCAAAATACATAAATATATATGTATATATATATATATATATATATATATGTATATATATATGTATATATATGTATATATATACATATATATATATATATATATATATATATATATATACATATATATATATATATATATATATATATATATATATATATATATATATATATATATATATATATATATATTATACTATGGTCCCATGTCTGAGAGCCAAAATATAATATTATATATATTACAGCTAGCAAGCTAGGCAACCTCTCGAGTTCCAAATTCAACTGTTTGTTTTTGCTTTAAATCTGATACATTTGAAAATATTAATCCCCGAGCTCTGAGACGATTATATAACTCTCAGACAGCAATATATAAAAATACTAAATATCCAAAGGTCTCTATAAGTATACTCAAAACAAAAGTAGGTAATTATTCTTAAGAATTATTTAAAACCACCTCCTACTTCGATTCTTTAACAAGGGTACGAGCGAATACTGAAATGAACACTGGTGATTGGAAAAATACTCTTTAAAAACTCGAACATATTCTATATAAGTTACAACAATTTGAAAGAATTTACATAAAAAAAGTAAATCACTCTAAATATTATGTCAAAACAATACATAGATTAAGAAAAACATGTTACGCTCTGAAAATTATATAATCACTTAACTTGAAGTATTAAATCTGGATAAAACCTTAGAGTAAGACAAAAGAAATTATTACACCCTAGTGCTTAAACTCTTAAAGAACACACATAATGAACCGATAAACTTACTAACTTCACATATTTACATAAATCTCGCTGGGCCAGTTACAAAGATTTATACAATGCCAATACTCACCACAACACAATAAATTTAAAATCACCTTTTCTGTCTTCCATAACGTTTCACCGCATTACACATGATACATGTCATAATTAGAATTAATCACTTTCTAGAGGACACACTATCGGCATGAAAGAGAGATAGGGAATCTTGGCTCTTTCACAGGATGGCTGTTTCTCTTCTGCCCCTTTGCGTCCCTGGGAGTGCTTGTATATGAACTTAGCTACTTCCAGAATATTCTAGGTCCGAGGTCTGGAAGCTTGGGGCTGGCCTAACGGAGACGCCAGAGTTATCAACTAGATAAAAATTCATGGAGATAAACCTTGCTTTCTGGCAACTCTTGGACGCATACTAACGCAACAGTGAGACAACTCTCCTCAGCTAGCTCTGCCCACCTTTGTCCTTGGAAATAAAAAAAAGATAAAATCTAATGCTGGAGTTTTCGGGAACATTCCAAAACACGTGGCAAATATAAGAATTGCGTATTTTTTCACAAACATTACACAATACCTGATGAAAATATAAAAAGATTTACATAAGCCCTTGTTCATATCTCGTATACTCATAAAACGCTTTTAAACAGTTTACGTAATACTTCGTAACAAAATACATGAAATAAAAAGTTAATTCTTAAAAATAATGTAAATTTATATATACTGACTTGAATGAACAATACAATTAAATTAATGAAGAAAATCTTACGTAGTTTACATACTAAACTAATACCTACATGAGAGGAACTCATCTCACGAGATGACTATTCACTTTACAAATAAAATACATAAATATAACACATTTGATAAATTATTTACTCTACACTAGACCAGCTTCTTAAGTATATAATATATATATATATATATATATATATATATATATATATATATATACATATATATACATATATATATATATATATATATATATATATATATATATATATACATATATATATATATATATATATATACACATATATATATATATATATATATATATATATGTATGTATATATATATATATATATATATATATATATATATATATACATATATATATATATATATATATATATATATATATATATATACATACATATATATATATATATACATACATATATATATATATATATATATATATATACATATATATATTGTATATGTATGTATATATATATTTCCGCATGGATGGAGGCGTTTTCAACTTCGCTAGACTCTGCGCCAGAATCAAGACCACCTTGTGTGCAGTGCGAGAACTGCAGTATGCTGACGACAATGCCACCCCAGGTCAGACGGCAGAGGACCTGCAGTCGTTAGCTGATGCATACAACTCTGCCTACGAACGTTTTGGAATGCAAGTCAACATAGACAAAACCAAGACCTTCGTCCAACATCAACCAGGACTGATGCTCCCAAACCTCAATACCACAGTGAATAACCAACCGTTAGAACAGGTGGACCAGTTCTCCTACCTAAGGCGCATCCTAACATCAGCTCCCACAAGCAAAAAGGACGTGGAGAACAGGATCAGGGCAGCCCACTCCGCCTTTGGCCGACTCAACTGCCGCCTATATAACAACCAGGCACTGACAATGACTACCAAAATAATGGTGTTCAGGGCAGTAGTCCTCTCCATGCTCCTGTATGTATGTGAAACATGGACGCTATATAGAAGCGATATTAAAACCTAGAACGCTTCCAACAAATGAAACTGAGGCAGATCTTGAAAGTACCCTAGGAGAGCCACACCACCAACATTGAAGTCTTAGAACGTGCCTCGCTGACCAGCGTGGAGGCCACCATCATCCACCACCGCCTCCGCTGGACAGGACACGTGCATAGGATGGATCCATCTAGGCTCCCAAAGAAGATATTCTACGGAGAACTGACCCAGGGCACCAGACCACGAGGAGCCCCGAAAATGCGCTATAAAGATCAACTAAAGCGCACCCGGGCTCTAACTGACATCGATCCTTCCTCATGGGAAGAAACAGCCAGGGACAGGAAAACTTGGAGGAGTATAGTACACCATGGCACCGTGGACTTCGAGGAGAAGAGGAGACAAAATGAGGAGGCTAGGAGGAGAAGAAGGAGAGAGCGATTAGAACAGCCCCGCCCACCACCTACCCTCCCCTGTGAACACTGTCCGCAACTCTTCCACCACAGACTAGGACTTAACAGCCACATCGGACATAAGCACCCACCCCAAAGATAGGAGGCTGATGGCTAACGACAAAACCCAATACTCGGGCAGAAGCGGGCGGCGACGACATATATATATATGTATATATATATATATATATATATATATATATATATATATAGAGAGAGAGAGAGAGAGAGAGAGAGAGAGAGAGAGAGAGATTTATTCATATATGTAAAAGGATTCTAAAATCTCACAAAAAGAGGAGCATACACCTCTAAATAATACATTGGTGTTGTGAGTTTTAAAATTGACATATTCATGTATTGTCCATTGTGAAGGGATTAATTTCATGGAGTTTTACCTTAGGGGAGATGTTTATCACAAACTCCTTATCGGTAAAATAACGATAAGAGTAATAAGCCTGATGCAAGAAAAAAAGAAAAAAAAAATTCTTTTCTTCATATCAATAACTAAAAAACTT
>NC_090744.1:85948435-85950935 GCF_036898095.1 Palaemon carinicauda | reverse complement strand
ACTAATAAACCTTTCCAGGCCTCGTATTTGAATATTAACAAAGGAGGAGGAAAGTTACAGCGCAACAATATTGCAAAAGGATTGTGACACTCCTCACAGAGAAGCCACTCTGCAAAAGGACCATTGTTAGCTGAGGGTTTAGGTAACGATTGGAATTTTACCAAATACTGTATTATGTTTTCATATGGTCAAGGTCTGTAACAACTGTTGTCTCTATTTTCCTGTTTGTTATTTCATTAGTTTTTATTCAGGTTATCGGAATTCTTAGTAATATCTCTGTTGTTTAAGAACGTATTTCCTTTTGAATATCACTTAGTTTATTTCTCATTTTTTCTATAGATTACACAGTGGTATTACATTCACACTTATATACGTTTTATTTGACAAAACATAACTTTTCAAGAAACTAATGAACCTCCATTGTAACTCAAAGTTTATTTCAATTTTCGACAATAAATATGTTTAATTTTATGAATCTGGTAAAGGTTCCTTATTTTTAAAGAATGTAAAAAGTAAGTGTGTTAACTTTCAATCACAAAGAACACAGTTAGTTATCCATGAGTTTTCTTTCTTTCTTTTTTTAAATTTCAGCCACCGTATTTGGACCAAACTTATTTTAGAAAGTTTATTTTTTCTGAAACTGGAAGAGAAGAAGTTCATTTTGGTGTTGAAGGGAATTGAGGAATTCGTGAAGGAATGCCATTTTATAACTACTTTTATTTATTCAAGAGATTAAGAGATGGTTGACTGTAATCTCACTTCCGTGGAATCAACAATTACGTGTGTATTTAATGAATTTCCTTTTGAAAGATTTCAAATTTTTCTGTCCATAAAAAATCACTGTCATTAAAACGTAAAATCTCGTGACAAATATTTGGAAAGGAAGTTCAGAATTTTAGTTTAAGTAATGATTAAAGTCCCCAAGTAGATTGAGTCTTATTCCTTGTTGGTTATTATGAAATACAGTATATGAATCATATTTAGTAACTCAAACCTAAGTAGGAACAGAAAGACATATAATGGATTAATAGCTAAAGTGACAAGCACATTAGAAGGTGAGTCTTTCTTTCTAAGAATTTTCAGTTTATGGTAAATAAAAGTGATTAATTGTGTTTGGGTATGTTAAGAGTATGTTCGTTGTGTTGGCAATATGCTTTATTTGTAGGTTCGTGAAGGGAAATATGGTGCAGAAGTTTGTTACTGCACTGGAGTTCCTCTAAGATTTATCAGCTTAAGTATAAGTGGGTTATGGAATCTGAGATTAATGGTTTAAAGGTTACTCATGAATGGCAGAGACAAGGGACAGGAACTTGTCATCCATAGTGACCATACAGTATATACGTATGCTCAGCTCTCAAGTTCCCACTCCAAGCTAGGACCTAGGACCCAGGCAATGGCTGCAGAAGACTCAGCACGTAGACATATATTCTCCTCTAGCTCACAAGCATGGTGAGGTTGAGCACGAGTGATTCTCGAACTGCCGTCTAACAAATTGACAGACCGGGACCTTTCCAATTAGGCATCCACAACTCTATCAAGGAACCAATCCTATATATATATATATATATATATATATATATATATATATATATATATATATATATATATATATATGTATATTATTACTAGCCAAGCTACAACCCTAGTTGGAAAAGCAAGATGATATAAGCCCAAGTGCTCCAACAGGGAAAAATAGCCCGGTGAGGAAAGGAAATAAGGAAATAAAATAAATTATGAGAATAAATTAATAATATATCATTCTAAAAACAGTAACAGCGTCACAACAGATATGTCCTATATAAACTATTAACAACGTCAAAAACAGATATGCCATATATAAACAATAAAAAGACTCATGTCAGCCTGGTCAACATAAAAACATTTTCTCCAACTTTGAACTTTTGAAGTTCTACTGATCCAACTACACAACTAGGAAAATCATTCCACAACTTGGTAACAACTGGCATAAAACTTCTAGAATACTGTGTAGTATTGAGCCTCATGATGGAGAAGGCCTGGCTGTTAGAATTAATTGCCTGCCTAGTATTACGAACAGGATAGAATTGTCCAGGGAGATCTGAATGTAAAGGATGGTCAGAGTTATGGAAAATCTTATGCAATATGCATAATGAACTAATTGAACAACGGTGCCAAAGATTGATATCTAGATCAGGAATAAGAAATTTAATAGACCGTAAGTTTCTGTCCAAAAAATTAAGATGAGATTCAGCAGCTGAACACCAGACAGGAGAACAATACTCAAAACAAGGTAGAATGAAAGAAATAAAACACTTCTCCAAAATTGATTGATCACCGAAAATCTTGTAAGGCTTTCTCAATAAGTCAATTTTTTGTGCAATTGAAGAAGTCACAGACCTGGTGTGTTTCTCAAAAGTAAATTTGCTGTCGAGAATCACACCTAAAATTCTAAAAGAGTCATACAAATTTAAAGAAACATTATCAATACTGAGATCCGGATGTTGAGGAGCCACCGTCCTTG
>NC_090744.1:85925935-85943435 GCF_036898095.1 Palaemon carinicauda | reverse complement strand
CCCCCCATCCCAAAAAAATGCTCTTATGACCTGCTTCCCCCTCACTGCTGTGCCCTACTGTGTCATGATGCAACACGTCGACCCTGACTCTTCCTTCCATGCTACATCCATGAAATTACCACCTCTCGCCAGTACAAAGGCATTCGCCTGTTGTCAGTGGACTATGGTTCAGTTTTGCATAAAGGGTGCGACTTGCTCTTGCACCAAAGCAGGCAATCCCGAGGACACTTTCCTGGAAATCACCAATTGACTTTACTACCAAGGTGATGCCCCAACAGTGTATCGCCAGCCACCCATATAGCAAAGCTTTTTCAGCGTTCTCAACAACCTTTTACGAACCAAATGGCTTTGCTCCCCCTCAGGGAAATGACCCGTATCACTTGCTTGCAACCTTCCGAAGACGGGTTTCCTCGGGAGGTGAATCTACTTTGTGCCCTTTGGGTATGGTGCCTACCCAAACCTGTACACACTGCCATCCCCGATGTCAATATTTTGCCCAGGAAAGACCTGATAACCAAAGTCGATGTCCTTTTGAACAGCCATTTCATCACGTTCAAGACCTCCATCAACTACTCCACTCCTAATGAAGAGGACAACTATTCTATATCGACCAAAGCTGAAATGAATGCGGGAGGATACAGATGCTCACCTAGTGACTTGCTGTAGCGGCGACAAAGTCGCCCAAACCCCACATATACCGCGCCTTGTTCAAACCCCAACCAACGACCTCTACAGCAACTTACTGATTCCTGTCAGCCACAGTTATGATACTACCACTCCAGATTTGGGGCTGTTGTGAAGAATTGTGCGAAGGATGGTCCAGTGGCCAAAAACCTTGTAAACAGGCCATCATTTGTGGCTGTGGTCTCTCCCATCACTAACCTTTTCTTTTAACATGATACAGGTACTGATGTGCATTTTTGGTAGACTCAGGTGCTTGCCGTTCTCTTTTACCAAGGACACTCTCCAGGACATAATGTAGTCATTTTAAGCCTGCTGACTTCTGCCTGGTAGCTGCCAATGGATTTGCGATCCCCACCCACGGGTACAAGGCGCGCACACTACCGTTTGGGAATGTCAAATATTACTGGAAGTTTGTTATTGCCAATGTTACATTCCCAATCCTTGGTAAAGATTTCCTCTCCCTTTCCCACCTCCTCTTTGATGTTTCTCATTGAGGTTAGTCAATGCATTCTCATGCTCGTCGACATCTTTTCAACCTGCACATTCCAACCTCACTCTCCATATCAGTCCACCCATGGAGCCTATGCACACCTCTTCCTGTTGCATCCATAAGTCTTCTGTCTAGAACTTTACCAATCGCCCACGGTTCCTGCCACGTATAGTATTTATCACTACATTAAGAGGACAGGACCCCCTGTGTTTGCCAGAATTTGGCATCTGGCCCTGGATTGTTTGGCAGCCGCTAATTGAACATTCGCCAAAAGGCCTCCAGCCAATGGTCGTCACGCCTTCATATCATCCTAAAGAGGGAGGGCTCTCTGCGCCTTTGTGGGGATCACAGGCATCTGAACATGAAGACGCAACAACCCCTCTCCAACATCGTGGACGTTACCACTTACTTGTAAAGAGTGAAGTTGTTCTCCACTCTCAACCTCTTGAATGGGTATCATCAAGTGCCTATGAACCCAAAAGATATCCCCAAGACCACATCACCACCTTCTTTGGCTCTTACACCTTCAATTACTCCTATTTTGGCCTTCATAATGCTGAGGTCACTTTTCATCGCCTCATAGATGGCATCTTAGGTGCCTCACATTCTGCGTATGCTACATGGATGACATACTTGTGTTCTCTTCCTCTAACAGAGGAACACTTCTGTCACATACGTATCATTCTCATCCTCTTGCAACAGAACGACCTTGTAGTACGACAAATTATGTTCTTAGGTCATGGCACCACTCCTGAAGACACCCGCCACTCTCTGAAAAGGTATCAGGTGTTCAGAACTTTCCCATGCCCCTGGCTATCAAAGAACTTTATGAACTCTTGGGCATGACAAACTATTATAACTGATTCCTGCCAGGCCTCACCACCTGTATGACTCCCTCACGGGCAAGCAAAAAGACCTGATGTGGAATCCCCTCAAGGAAGCGGATTTCTGTAACGCAAAGAATGCCATATCAACTACTGCAGCTCTCACCTTTCCCGTGCCACATACCCATCTTCTTCTTTCCAGAGATGTTAGTGACCTAGCTATTGGTGCTGTACTGGAGCTCGCCCCACCCATTAGCCTTCTTCAACAGAAAACTATCGAAGGCTCAATCTGGCTACTCCACCTTCTACTCTTAATTACTATCAGTGCATTTCACTGTTCATCACTTTCGCTAACTCTTAGCGAGTACAACCTCTGTCATTCACATCGACCATATACCTCTGGTGCAAGTCATCACTCAACAGTCCGATGACTATTCCGCCCATCAATGTCGACATCTCTCCCCGCTAGTTAAATAAAACTGCGCCCTTCATCATCATGTCCCTGTCAAGAAACACATTGGCCACCATATACCTGTGATTGGATTACAATGCCTTGGCAAAACCCCAATGAAAAGATCCAGAGTACCAAGCATGCAGGACAACCTGCACATCCCTCTGCTTGGAAGACATCACCTTGATGGCTCCAACGCCACCATCCCCTGTTATGTCAATACTGGTAGGCCATGACCGTGGATACCTGGCCCATGCACTAACAGCTTTTCTTTATTTCATCCATGGCCTCTCAAATCGCTCGGGCTGATCTACTGCAAAGCTACTGAAGATGAAGTTCATTTAGCATGGCATTGATAAGGAAGCTATGGATCGGGTCTGCTCCTGTACTTCATGCCAACTTCAAATGTACATTGACACTGATTTAGGAGTAGAACTCTTTGCTCAACCTCAACGTTGTTTTGCCCCCATTCATGTCAACGTAGTAGGTCCCCTACCCACATCACTAGGATACTGTTAACTGTTTACCGTCATTGACTGCTCCACTCGTTGGCCTGAAGCCATCTCCATGAAAATTGCAATGGCCGCCTCATGTATATCTGCTTCACTCTCAGGGGGGTTAGCGAGATTTGGTATCCAAGGGCATTTTACTTTTGAAACTGGCACAGCTTTTACCTCTCAATTGTGTACATCATTAGTAAATCTCGTGGGCATCACCTAACATCTGACAACCACCTACAACCTTGCAGCCAATGGAATAGGTGAACGTTTTCATTGCACCCCCAAAGCAACTTTGATGTTCTGCTTCAATGACTCCAACAGGTTTACTCTGCTTCCCTGGTTCCTCCTGGGACTAAGGACCACTCCTAATGATGGCCTGGATGTTTCGGCAGTTGAAATGGTGTATTGGAACCCATTGGTCTACCCTGCCAATTTTTTTTCCTGTCTACATCTCCTCCCGACAGTCTCCGATGACTACGTGACTTTGTGGAAAAATTTACTCCCAGCCACCAGACTTACAAGGCCCCAGCAAAGCAACACACAACCACAGATTTGCAAATGGTAATGCATGTTTTCCTGTCCACCGACACTAGCAAGCCACCGCTAATGTCCTCTTACACGGACCCTTTTCTTTTGATCCATCACACACCGAAGGCTTTCTTAATCAACATTGATAACCTAAAACTGCTTATCTCATGCGAGATGACCCACCTACAGTGCATCTCTCAAAAGAAGGTCTACCTACCTCAGAAGATTGTCCCTTTTTAGGGGTGGATGTGTGTTTCATACACACTTGTATACTGCAATGTTATTGTTTTTTTTTATCTTTCCCTCTCCCAAGCACTGATAATAGAAACCTGTTTAATCTTGCTATTGCATGTTTTATACTGTTTGAATTTTGTGTCAATCTTACTCTCAACTGTCTGTATAAAAGCATGTTGCCTTGTTGAATAAACATCACTTGTAATCTTATTGACTGTCTGTTAGTACCTAACAGCCAACTTGCACAATCACTTGTAATCTTCTTGACTGTCTGTTAGTATCTAATAGACAAATTGTACAATATATATATATATATATATATATATATATATATATATATATATATATATGTGTGTGTGTGTATATATATACATACATATATATATATATATATATATATATATATATATATATATATATATATATATATACGTATATATAATAGATATATATTATTATTATTATTATTATTATTATTATTATTACTAGCCAAGCTACACCCCTACTTGGAAAAGCAAGATGCTATAAGCCCAAGGGCTCCAACAGGGAAAAATAGCCCAGTGAAATAAGGAAGTAAATAAATGATGAGAATAAATTAACAATAAATTATTCTAAAAACAGTAACAGCGTCAAAACAGATATGTCCTATATAAACTATTAACGACCTCAAAAACAGATATGTCATGTATAAACTGTAAAAAGACACATGTCAGCCTGGTCAACATAAAATCATTTGCTCCAACTTTGAACTTTTGAAGTTTTACTGATTCAACTACCCGATTAGGAAGATCATTCCACAACTTGGTAACAGCTGGAATAAAACTTCTGGAATGCTGTGTAGTATTGAGCCTCATGATGGAGAAGGCCTGGCTATTAGAATTAACTGCCTGCTTAGTATTACGAACAGGATAGAATTGTCCAGGGAGATCTGAATGTAAAGGATGGTCAGAGTTATGAAAATCTTATGCAACATGCATAATGAACTAATTGAACGACGGTGCCAAAGATTAATATCTAGATCAGGAATAAGAAATTCAATAGACCGTAAGTTTCTGTTCAACAAATTAAGATGAGAATCAGCAGCTGAACACCAGACAGGAGAACAATACTCAAAACAAGGTAGAATGAAAGAATTAAAACACTTCTCCAGAATAGATTGAAGACCGAAAATCTTAAAAGACTTTTTCAATAAGCCAATTTTTTGTGCAATTGAAGAGGACACAGACCTAATGTGTTTCTCGAAAGTAAATTTGCTGTCGAGAATCACACCTAAAATTATAGAAAAGTCATACAAATTTAAAGCAACACTATCAATACTGAAATCCGGATGTTGAGGAGCCACCGTCCTTGTTAGGATTCAACTTCATACCCCATGATATGCACCATGCACTAATTTTAGCTAAATCTCTATTAAGGGATTCACCAACCCCAGATCTACATTCAGGGGATGGAATTGATGCAAATAGAGTAGCATCATCTGCATATGCAATAAGCTTGTTTTCTAGGCCAAAACACATGTCATGTGTATATAGTATGAAAAGTAATGGGCCAAGAACACTACCCTGTGGAACACCGGATACCACATTACTATACTCACTATGGTGCTCATCAACAACAACTCTTTGAGATCTATTACTTAAAAAATCAATAATAATGCTAAGAAACGACCCACTCACTCCCAACTGTTTGAGTTTAAAAAAAGGGCTTCATGATTAACACGGTCAAAGGTAGCACTAAAATCAAGGCCAATCATACGAACTTCCTGACCACAATCAAGGGATATCTGTACAGCATTGGAGATTGTGAGAAGGGCATCTCATGCTCCAAGGCCTTTATGAAAACCAAATTGCAAACTAGGGAATAGATGATTACCTTCAGCAAACCTATTAAGACGTTTTGCCAGAAGACGTTCAAAAACTTTAGATAATATGGGAGTTATGGAAATTGGGCGGTAATCAGTGGGACTTGAGCTACCATAAACACATTTACATAGAGGAGTAACATTACCAATTCTCCAACAAGTTCTAAAAGCTCCTCTTCTTGCTAACTTGCGCAAAATAACAGATGACTTTGGAGCTAAGAAATCTGCTGTCTTTATAAGCCTCAAGGTCCATCAACAGAGCTTTAATTTCACAAGATCGAAAAGTTTAGCCTCAGGAAAACATGAATGAGGAAGTTCAAGTTTTTCATTACTCTGTTTACTGTCAAAAACATCAGCCAAAAGGGTGGCCTTTTCCTTTGGACAGTGAGTGACTGAGCTATCTGGTTTAAGTAAAGGAGGAACTGTTTCATCTACACCAAAGAGTGCAGATTTAAGGGTAGATCAACATTTATGTTCCTGAGATGCACCAGAAAGTGTTTCTTTTATGGTTAAATTGTACTCCTTTTCAGTTGAGGCATAAACTTTCTGAGCAAAAGCTCAAAGGTGAGTATAGTTATTGCTAGATAAATTTGCACAAGTACGTATAGCAGGTACCTCATTAATGTCCTCCATTAATTTAAGAGAAACAGTTACATATAACATCGCACAGGCCTATTTGATTTTGAAAGCTTATGATTGAAGTATATAGGATCTGCTAATGTAAAAGTAACACAAGAGGAACTGACAACGATACAGAAGTAATGTTGGGTCCACTTAATGAAGAAAGGTATTGCTCTAACAGTATTAGACTGGAAACATAAAAGAAAACACGTGAAAGGCCAACCTTAACCAGGCCAAAGGAATTGCCCTTTCAGCTGATAGAGGCCAAATTGTATTGCCTGGAGGAATGGTTAATGCAACATCTCTCATATTTCAACGTCCGTTACAGAAAGAGAGCATCTTCCTTCTACACCTTCTGCATGCCATCCTCCTTCATCAGTACCTAAGCACTGGCAGGAAGTGGTAAAGGTGCCGTTGGAGGAGAATGCTAGGATGGATATTGAAGCCTGCTCCTGCAGGATAGGCAACAGAAAGGTTTGCAATGATGGTGGCCATTGCAAAAATATAGTCAACCCAGAAGAATAGTGGACCTACAAAAACTCAACTCATGCTGTAGGAAGGAGACACACTATAACTCCCTCTCCATTTGACATGGTATCCAGTCCTCCCTTCCATTTATTCAAGGATGTTGCAGACACCCATTCAGGTATTCACCGGTAGACCTCGAAAAAAAAAGAAAAATTCAGTGCCCTAAGACATTTATTACAACATGGGGGCAATACAGGTAATACTTATACAAAATTATTTGATGACCCAATCTAAGACACACTGTGTAAGTCCAGGTGTGTTGACGACACCCTCATCCTAGATACTTAGCAATAATAGACATAAGGACATAGTATGGTTTTGTAAACAATTCCTCTCTATTTCTTACAAATGCATCAACCCAGGAGCTCTGCAATGAACTACTAAAAACTGTTGTACTAGGATGAACAGTTAAAGCAGTTACAAGTTAGTCATGCCCCTCAGCCATGATAACTAACTGGAGTAAAGAGAGCGCAAGGTTTGTTGTCATGCAAAAATATTGTAGACACACCTCACTCAAAGTACCATTCTGTTGCAGAGGGGTTTTTATGGTCGCAAGGGCTTGACTCCCTCCACAGCAGGTTTTGCAGTGATAGCAAAAGAGGCTTTAATGGTTGCTCTAACGAGGTAAAGCTGTTTTTATCAGCATGAGCCAATCTCCTTAAAGTCATGGACCATCGACCATTAATGAAACTATTAGGTGATAAAGCCCTTGGAGAGATTTTAGACCCCAGAATATTCAAGTTGAAAAAAAAAATAACAACATTGCAATTCCATATTCAAATTTGCTATTTACCTGACAAGAAAAACAGCTTAGCTGAATTCCTACAACGTACTCATCACTAGAAATGAAACCAGGTGAGCCAAACCAAAAATTGTATTAAGATGTAGCCATAGCAGTAGCCACCTTTACTCCAAGAACTCTAATTCGAGAAGGCAGCATCATCGATAAGGAAAACCTATGAGATGTAGCAAATGAATATCTAGTGTATTAGATATTGATTGCCAAAATATTGTCAGGGGACTACTACTCCTACTACTACACATTTCCACACTAACATCACCTAAATATCTATTAAATTCTCTCTCTCTCTCTCTCTCTCTCTCTCTCTCTCTCTCTCTCTCTCTCTCTCTCTCTCTCTCTCTCTCTCTCTCTCTCTCAATCTTATTGGGTATAGACTGGTATGAGTGGAAATTATCAAGAGCAATTCAAGCTATACCCCAACAGGACCCACACTACACGTGCAAAGTAATCAAGATGATATTCCTGATGTAAGTTTTACACATGGACGCTAAGATATATATATATATATATATATATATATATATATATATATATATATATATATATATGTATATATATATGTATATATATGTATATATATGTATGTATATATATATATATATGTATATATATATATATATATATATATATATATATATATATATATATATATATATATATACACATATATATATATATATGTATATATATATATATATATATATATATATATATATACACACACACACACACATATATATATATATATATATATATATATATATATATATATATATATATATATATATATATATATCGCTCATTTGCGAGAACAGTGTTATAACTCAAAAAAGGACATTTTTCAGGAGAGGCAAAAACAGTTTTCAATGTCGCTGTAGTTTGTAACTATCCCTTGAATGATGACCTTTCTTAAACTAAAACGTAGACAACACATTTAGCTAGATTATAATAAGTGTTGCAATGAATATCAAAAGAACTGTATGATTATTGAGGGCCTTTTTTTCATGCAATCATAGTTATGACCATCTCGTTGCAAAACTGTCAAAACTTTTGAGTTTCAAGTCAAAATATGACACTATTACTACGAGAATTACTCATTTTGTGCACATGAAATTATTTTGTTCCATTTTATGACGGATATTAAAAGGTATTGACTTTTTCTTGCTAAAAATATCATGCATTGTTATATGAGATTATGAAAATAAAAGATAAACAGATGATTTTATACAGTTTATTCTCCTCAAAGATTCTAATAACTGAAGAACAAAAAATGAAGAAATAAATTTCATCCAATGATTGCATCATATAAATAAAAATCTAAATAGTAAGTTCAACTTAGGAGATACATAGATTATTTCTTTACAATTTCCTTACAATATACATTCCTAAAATAAGTGAACATCTACAGAGCAGTAATAATAATTAAAGGCTCTCATAAAACAACTTGTATTGGTTTGGAATAAGGTTTTTCTTGCACAATCCAATGAGATCATCCTTCTTGTTCTTAGGAAGCCCAGGCTTGACACTAAATGCAGGTAGCAGACTAACTGTCCTTGGGTAGTTCTTAGCTTTGAGAACCGTGGTTTCTTGAAAATCATCTGCGTACAAATTCTTATAGAAGACAGATCTTGGTGAAGATTTGGTTACTCACAGAACTTTTGCATCAGAAAGTTTCAACTCTTTCAGGTTCATGGGACCAATCTCATTGACTAATGATTTTATGTTCTTAAAATCTTCATAGCAGAGTTCCTGGACAACGAAAGGATCACCCTTTTTTTAGCTGCACAAACAGCTGTTACAAAAGTTTCAGGGACATACATCGGTCCAATTTTAAGAAGCCTTTTAACTTGCCTCTCGATCAGCGAATGCGCCGAATCTCCCTCATTTTGAGTATGCCCTTTGATCAGGTACTTGTGAGTAATGGAATGTATATCCAAGTTTGTTACAGCATACAGATATAGAGCAAGCATAAACTTGTTTTTCTGCTGTCCTGAACAGTTATCACAATAAAAAATAAAATCAGTGCAACCAGAATCACAAGTATCCTTTAAGTACTTCAGAAAAACAAGTACCAAGCTCATTTACTCCTCTATGGCCATTTGATTCATTCCAAATATAGCAATTGCATGCATTAAATATCAGGTTGTATATGGTAAAATTAAGTACATTTAATTTGGATTTATAGTAAAATACTGAAACCTCTCCTTTAGGTAGCTGGATAACAGCCTGTAAATCATATACTGCAACAGCGCAGTCTTTCTTCTCCTTATCTTGTGCTTTTTCTGTTCTTGATAATTCCTTTTCTTGATGGTGCAAATCATAACTTTCTTTCATATCATCTTTCTCAGTTTCAGTGGCGTTTTCAAAAGCGGTGCAAACATCGCATTGATCCTTTTGGGGAGTGTAGAAGGAAATATTATATTAAATTCTGTAGAAGAGTGTATAATTTCCAAACTGCTTCTGTTCTTCTTTGCATTTTGCTACATAATCCTTGTGTATGTCAGCAATTGACTTGCTGCCGTCAATGAACGTCTTAGAAGTATTGGCTCAAGTGTAGTGGCTTTCAATTTTTGGTATGGAGTCTATATGCTGCTTTATTCTATCTCGAATTTCTTGACTAACAGTAGCATGATTGTCATGTTTTCCTCTGAGGTCAGGTTCCAATAGTGTTCCAGCAATTTTTTTTGTTTTTCTAGAACTGTGCGTATGGGTCTGTCATTTATATCCAAGGTGTTCTTAAAAAACAGCTTGCATACTCGAACTTTCTCACCATTCACATGGAAATCAAATGCGCTGTTCAAGGCTCTTGGCTGACGACTTCCACCTATGCGAACGTATCTATAGGTCAGTTCAATGGCTGTTATTGAATTGGCTATAAATTGGCGCTGTAGGGATAATTCACTCAAGTCCCAATAAGAGTTGATCTCCATTCTAGCTTCTTCATCGATTTTCGATGAACAATTAAGCCTACATTTTTCACCACAAGGTGGTTTCATTATTCTTTCTGTCCTCATTGTTTTTTCTTTGGTATGCATGGTTTAGCCTTTTTCCCGCATTTCGCAGCTGTTTTTGTTTGTTTCTCTTCCATGCTTCAGGACGCCTCTTTCGTTTGATGCCTTTCTTCGCCGGACTTACCAAAATAGACACGCTTTCCTGGCTTGCTTTTGATTTATCTGGACAAAGTGACTGATTTCTTGGTAGTGATTCATCTTCAGTCTCATCTGTTTCATCCTCTTTATCAGGCACGTAATATTTATCAGCAACTGAATCATCTGTATCGACGTCACTACATAAAGTATCACTTGACTCTGAAGATGAACTTGATGTTGAGGACGAATTACTTGAGTATGAGTTTAATACTTGATGATCGGCTTTTGACGAAGTTCATGGTTTTGGCTGAAGCTCTTGCCGAGTGCCAGTACTGGAATCTTCATAGTAATTTGTTTCCAGAGCTTCATATGGTGATGCACTGGGAGTGGTTGCTGCAACAACAACAAAAAAGTATATCAATATTATTTCCTAGGCTAGCTGAAATTCTTTTTAAATGCTCAATTTTATAAAAGATGCATATAAATTCATTACAAATCGTAGAAGAGAAAAAAATAACATTTTGTAGGTACTAATTATTTTGTTCAAAATCTTTAAAAAAAAATACGTAGGTAAAATACTAACATGTTTTGGAGTTATTGTCATCAACTTGGGAAGGCTTTAAAAGTCACTTTGTTCACCCTTCTAAATGGAATGGTCCATTAGCATCAGATATTCAACCCCAACCCCTTAACATTTTTATTCTTACACATCTTGCTCTACTCCTTCTTATCTCGTTCGAACACTCTATTTCTAAAAGGAAACTATTTATTTCATAGTCCGAGTCACATTACGCCTTCATTACGACTAGGATGAAGCTAAAGCCGAAAATTATATCATCATTACATTTTTACAGCTTATGATGCTACAACTATTAACATTGTTATCTATGCCTCTCCTGCAGACGTCAATGAGGAGAATTATTTCACTTATTCCTAATTCTACCAAGGTAACATTACCCTTACTCTTAAGAATATATTCAGCACCGCTGTTACTGCCGTTATCACTACAGTCTGAAATTGTGAAACAATGATACATTGAAACACAAAACAGGATACGTAAGAACAAAGATGCAATATAGATATAGGAAACTAAAAATGTTCTCAAGAAATCTTACTTGTAAGATTAGAAATAGGAAAATGAGTAAAAGGTGATTTAAAGCAGTAATAGGTGACCTTCTCAGTGGTACATTACAAGAGCTCAGAATTCCATTACAGTTAGAGACTTAGTTAATACATAAGATGAAACGTTGGGTAATGTTAGGTTCCGGGTCCCTAATGAATATGCTCTCCAAGCACAGAGAAAATTCAATTAATTTATGAAAGGGAAGACGCTCTTTATTTTTTAATGAAAATACAGCGATCATCAAAACAAAAGGACAGTTCATAATTATGATTAGGATAAAAAACCCACACCCTTTCCAATTTCTTCAGTGTAATAAAACTAGGCTCTTAGGAAGAATAAACAAAGTTAACATTTGCTTAAACTTGTATTTCTTAAAACTGAAAATAACCAAAAAATCTCATAGATCACTTAAAAGTAACATGAAAAAAAAATTAAGCAAAATATAAAATATATATGAAAATGTTTCTATTCTTCACTTAAAACATAAAAATAACTATAATATTTATACCACGTGAAATATCATACCCTAGTATACAAACTTAATTCAAGTATACAGCTTAAAGCGGTTAGCTATATATATATATATATATATATATATATATATATATATATATATATATATATATATATATATATATATATACTTATATATATATATGTATATATATATATATATACATATATATACATATATATACTGTATATATATATATATATATATATATATATATATATATATATATATATATATATATATATATACAGTATATATATGTATATACACACATATATATATATATATATATATATATATATATATATATATATATATATATATATATATACAGTATATATATGTATATATACACATATATGTATATATATATATATACATATATATATATATATATATATATATATATATATAGAGAGAGAGAGAGAGAGAGAGAGAGAGAGAGAGAGAGAGAGAGAGAGAGAGAGAGAGAGAGAGAGAGATCAGTAAAGCAGATGGGGCCGACAAAGCTATGAATTCAGGAAGTGGCTATGGTGTGAGAATCACTCATAGAAATAGTAATGAAATCTCGACTCAGGCAAAGAAGAAGCATAAACCCACCAAAAAGAGAGATGGCTCTGTTATAGCAACACAGGATGAAGAAAGACAACGTTAGATGGAACTCTTTAGTAAGGTTATGAACAAGACATATAAGGGGAATGATTTGAATGCTATACCTGAAGCTGATGAAGACCTTGATGTGCCCATGAATGAATTCAGTATGTTTGAAGTCGAAGCTATCCTTAAAAAGCTAAAGAGATGGAAAGCCCCTGGATACGATGGAATAACTGCTGAGATGATACTTGCCGAAAATGAAGTGACTCCCAGATTACTTACAAAATTATTTTGTAGAATGTGGCATGGAGAGGCAAAACCCGATGAATGGGAATTAGGAATGTTGGTGAAAATAGCTAAAAAGGGAGACCTGACTGATTACAATAATTACAAAGGCACAACACTTACGTCAGTTGTTATGAAAATATATAGTATGCTTATTCTTAAGAGACTGGAGAGAAAGATTGATAAGATGCTTAAACATAATTTCGGTTTTTTATGTAGCCATGATGATGGGAATGGATTCCCGAAACGTTGGTGAGTAAAATAAATATGTAAGATGATCCAAAGTCCTCTTCATCCTTAAACTTAAGCTTGCCAGAAGCAAAAATCTTACCAGTTATATATATATATATATATATATATATATATATATATATATATATATATATATATACTGTATATATATATATACATACATATATATATATATATATATATATATATATATATATATATATATATATATATATATATATATATATATATATATATATGGTTGGGTTCTTGATAGGATTGTGGTTGACTAATAGGAAAGGTCCCTGTCTGTCAATTTGTTAGATGGTAGTTCGAGAATCGCTCATGCTCAACCCCTCCATGCTTGTGAGCTAAAGGAGCCTATATGTCTACCTGCTGAGTCATCTGCAGCCATTGCCTTGGTCCCAGGTCATAGCTTGGAGTGGGAACTTGAGAGCTGAGCATACGTATATATAATCATTATGGATGGTATTGTCCTGTCCCTTGTTTTTGCCATTCATGAGTGACTTTTAAACCATTAATCTCAAATTTTATAGCCCACTTATACTTAAGCTATTAAATCTTAGATGATCCCTTGTGCAGTAACAAATTCTGCACCATATTTCCCTTCACGAACCTACAAATAAAGCATATTGCCAACACAACGAACATACTCCCAACATACCCAAACACCCTTAATCACTTTTATTTAGCACAAACTGAAAATTCATAGAAAGGAAGACTCCCATTTTCCAATGTGCTTTTCACGTTAGCTATTATTCCATTATATGGCTCTCTTCTCCCACTTGATTCATGATTCATGTACTGTATTTTTAAATAACCAACAAGGAATAAGACTCAATTTACTTTGAGGAGTTTTATCATTACCTAAAATAAGAATCTGAACTTCCCTTTCAAATACTTATCATAAAATTTTATGTCTTAATGACATTAGGTTTTCATGGACAGAAAACTTGAGATCTTTTTAAAGGGAATTTATTAAAAACAAACAAAACTTGATTCTACGGAAGTGAGACTACAGTCAACCGTCTCTGAACCTCACGAATAAATAAAAGTATTTACAAAATGGCATTCCTTCACGAATTCTTCGGTTCCCTTCAACCCCAAATGAACTTCGCCTTCAGTTTCCGGAACAATAAACTTTCCACGATAACTTTGCCCATATCATCCGGTGGCTGAAATGAAAAAAAAAAAAAAAAAAAAAAAAAAAAAACCTATTGGATAACTGCGTTCTTTCTGGTTGAAGGTTAACAGACTTACTTTCTGCAGTTATTTGAAAGGAAATATTTACAAGATTTATAAAACTGAATAGATTTATTATAGAATATTGAAATAAACATTAACTTACAATGGAAGTTTATTAGTTTCTTGAAAAGTTATGTTTTGTCAAACAAAACATATAGAAGTATGAACGTAATATCACTGTGCAATCTATAGAAAAAGATAAATTAATTCTGATATCCAAAAGGAAATACGGTCTTAAACATCAGAGATATTTCTAATAATTCCGATAACCAAGATATAAACTAATGAAATAACAAACAGGAAAATAGAAGCAATAGTTGTTTGAGATCTTAGCGATAACTATAATGAAATTTTTATATTCACACACGTCTCAAGACCATATAAAAACAAAATACAATATTAAACAATATAATTTGGCAAAGTTCCATTCGTTACCTAAATCCATAGGAAATAAGACAGTTGAGTAAGCAAGAAACCTAACAATAAAAGCTAACAATGGTTCCTTTGCAGAACGACTCCTCTGTGAGGACGTGTCCCAATCCATTTGCAATATTGTGGCGCTGTAACTTTCCTCCTCCTTTGTTGATATTCAAATACGTGGCCTGGAAAAGGCTCTGATATATCCAGCGACAGAAGCGGAGTTTATTAGTTCTCTGGTCAGCAATTCAAAAATTCTGCTTTATATCAATAGACCCGAATAGAAGGACGTCATTGGTTTTTTTTTTTTACTTAATCATCAGATAATTTTGGGAATAATTAAGGGAAAATTTATTGGAAACCTGCCATGCCCCTGTTGACTTGTTCAGTGAGTTATATACTGGTGATTACTCGATGTGATGGGTTACCCCAGACTCTGTGTATGTGTGTATGTATATATATATATATATATATATATATATATATATATATGTATATATATATATATATATATATATATATATATATACATATATATATATATATATATATATATATATATATATAAATATATATATATATATACATATATATATATATATATATATATATATATATATATATATATATATATATATATAATATATATATATATATAATATATATATATATATATATATATATATATATATATATATATATATATATATATATGTATATATATATATATGTATATACAGTATATATATATATATATATATATATATATACAGTGTATATATATATATATATATATATATATATATATATATATATATATATATATATATATATATATATATATATATGGATAAATATCAACACAACATCGTGTTCAAATAGAAATAAATTTCTATTTCGACCTGGCCTTTCATTAGAAGGGGCTAGCGTTCGATCCCAAGTATGAGGTAGAAATATATATATATATATATATATATATATATATATATATATATATATATATATGTATATATACACTGTATATATATATATATATATATATATATATATACAGTATAATATATATATATATATATATATATATATATATATATATATATATATATATACATACATATATACAGTATATATATATATATATATATATATATATATATATATATATATATGTATATATATATATATATATATATATATATATATATATATATATATATATATATATATATATATACACTGATTAAGTTACTTGCACTTATTATATTTTAGACAGTTTCCTTGAAATTCTGAAATACGTTGTATTTAAAAATTTTGGGTAACAGATTTCCAGTAAGGGAATAAATTGAGAGAAACCGATGCTAAATGGTATTGCCTGAAGTAGACTACCTTGTGCAAGCTTTCGATATCACTAACCACATTTTGTGACCGAAATCAACGTTAATATCCATATAAACTTCTGAAAGTTCAAAGAAACCTCTCCAACAGAATGGAGTATGCAATTTACCTTTTTTATACTTTTGAGAGCAGAATTTTTCGAGGGGGATTCCCCAAGTTACGCTTCAGCTCTGAATGGTATTTCCGGTCGTATACGTATGTGTATACATATGTTGGTGCATGTCTGCAAATTTTCGGGTGAGTGCATGAAAGAAGGTGGATTCACACATCAGAAACCAAACAGACAGACAAACAAGTAGCTTTCTGCTTTGTTTTGGTGTGCATGTCACCCACCTCCACTAGCCGTTCGAAAGATATTAATTACATTCTATTTCTATTGTTTCTGAGATTAAAGAATATGGGCTTATTTACCTGATATTTAGATTTACATCGTCCCTATATCTCCACCTATTTTTAACAGTATAGTTTATATTTCATTTTTTTTTTCTGTGGAGATCTAAATTTCTCCCTTGCTTTCTTTTCTTCGTTTCTTTTGAAACTATTGAATTATTACGCATTTCCTTCTTCTATGTTTTTTATACCTTTTAAATCATCCACTAGTACACTTTATTTCTATTCTTATTATTTATGTTGACTGAATTTCTTAACATATTTTTCCTTTTTCTTCACTAGGTTACAATTGACCCTCAATTACTTGTTTCAAACGGTTTGGACAGACGAATTTCTCGGAATTTTCAGTTCATAAAGACAATGCTTTGGGCTATCAGAGAAAAAGGTTTGGTTTGAAACGGATAGAAAAATTAGAGGAACAAAAAATAAATTTTTCATATGAGGAAAACTTTTGACACCATATAATAAAAAGAAAATAATTAAAACGTAAATGAATACTTATTGGTGGAGTATATATTTGACAAGAGGGATGTTTGATCAATTTACATTCACATTTATTCGCAAACATAAGTACTTGTTAAATGAAGTCAATTAAAAGAGAGAGAGAGAGAGAGAGAGAGAGAGAGAGAGAGAGAGAGAGAGAGAGAGAGAGAGAGAGAGAGAGAGAGAGAGA
>NC_090744.1:85903435-85918435 GCF_036898095.1 Palaemon carinicauda | reverse complement strand
AACAAATTGAATTGCAAAAAAGGACTGATCTGGTGAATTCTAAAATAATGCGAAAAGTTTGTATTCCACAGCAAGAAACCCAATTGAGGGCCTCTGCCATGACGAAGTTTGGCATTCCTTTCCCTCCGTTACCATCCCCCCCCCCCCTTCTCTCTCTCTCTCTCTCTCTCTCTCTCTCTCTCTCTCTCTCTCTCTGTTAATAACAATCCATCGTTGCTTTTAGTATTGCAATGAAACCTGGGAGAAACTGAAGTATTAATGGTGGAAATGGGTCTTATGTTATAGTTTGTGCATGGGGGGAAAATGTTATATTTGCCTAAGGCTGTTTCTTATCTTTGGTGATATCGTAGTACGGAATTTGACAGTTTTAGATTTGTGAGGGAAGAAAAGGATAAATAAAAGCAAAATGGAGGATGTATGTGAAGGATGCAGAGGTCATCGAGGTCCTGAGGAGATCAACTGAAGGAGCCAGGTAAAGAGTGTTTATTATTTGCAAGTTAGGAGTAAACGTTTGCGGGTGAGGGGATTCTGGTCAAAGAAACTATTGAATTATAAGCAATAAAGGTTAATGTAAATACTGGAAGAATGAATTTGGCTGATTCATACAAGTATTTCAAAATAGATACAACGGATAATGGTAAGATACTGGAAAAGGATCGCCTTAGTAAAGGGTAAGAAAAGGGTCTGAGAGTGTGTACAAAAATAGGGTAGAGACTTGGAATCTTATCTTAATATGATGCGTTTACGTTGAATGGCAATGAAAAAATAAGTTTTATTCTGACAAGGTGGACTGCTTGCTTTGTTAAACTGGATTGGTCGCTAGTGTAATTAATACGGGAAATAATGGAGATATATTATGGGTTTTTTAGTTTAGCTTTATTGAAATATTTGCGGGGAATATTCAGAGATAAATAAACCTGAGAAACGTAAAAAGAAAATTGGGGAAAGGAGTGAATAATTCGAATAAGGAACATGAGGGCATATAATGCGCTGGAGAGATGTTATAAAGTATAAACGAAAGGACTAAATGTCACGGAATTTTGTAAGAGAGAAATAAGTTAATTTCATATCAGCAGGGACTCTTACCATCAATGCTATCAAGAGATATATATGTACATACGTACAGTGCTGGCATCTGTTTCGACTCAGAGGCTAGGTTCGAATCCTTGTCTAGCCAGAAATATTATGAGAAAATTCAACATGTTGGTGTTTACAATACATGTATAAGATTGAACAGTTAAAAGAATGAATGTGGCATTGGCTATCATTGATTCGTTTCTAGGTCTACCCTTCCTAATGGAAAAAGTCGATAATTATGAAAAATTTATAATTAATTATCTTTTTTCATAAACATTGCTATTTCCTTTAAGAGGAACCGACTCCAAAGAAATGCAGTTGAATAGTCACGTCTACACTTAAGTTATCACTGCTAAATCGAAGATGAAACGTTTGTGCCGAAAATCTTCAGTCACTTTGTTTACCTTTTTAAACGGAATGGTCCATTAGCATCAGATATTCATCCCTCCTTAACTTTTTTCATTCATACACACCTTCCTCCAGTCTTTCTTATCTCGTTCGGACACTCTATTTCTGAAAGGAAACTATTTATTTCATAGTCCGAGTCACATTACGCCTTTATTACAACTAGGACGAAGCTAAAGTCGAAAATTATATTATCAAAACATTTTTACTGCTTATGATGCTACAACTATTAACAATGTTATCTCTGCCTCTCCTGCAGACGTCAATGAGGAGAATTATTTCACTTATTCCTAATTCTACCTAGGTAACATTACTCTTACTCTTAAGAATATATTCAGCGCCTTTTGCTGTTTCTGCCGTTATCACTACAGTCAGAAATTGTGAAACAATGATACATTGAAACACAAAACAGGATAAGTAAGAACAAAGATGCAATATGGATATAGGAAACTAAAATTGTACTCGAGAAATCTTACGTGTATGATTAAGAAATAAGAAAATGGGTAACAGGTGATTTAAAGCAATAATAGGTGACCTTCTCAGTGGTACATTACAAGAGTTCAGAATTCTATTACAGTCAGAGACTTAGTTAATACACAAGATGAAACGTTGGGTAATGTTAGGCTCCGGGTCCCTAATGAGTATGCTCTCCAAGCACAGAGAAAATGTAATTAATTTATGAAAGGGAAGACGCTCTTTATTTTTTATGAAAATATAGCGATCATCAAAACAAAAGGACTGTTCATAAATATGATTAGGATAAAAAACCCACACCCTTTCCAATTTCTTTAGTTTTATAAAACGAGACTCTTAGACAGGAAGAATAATGGAAGTAAATATTTGCATAGATTTATATTACTTAAAACCGAAAATAACCCAAAATATTTCCATAGATCCCTTAAAACTGACATGCAAAAATAGAGCATATATATATATATATATATATATATATATATATATATATATATCTATATATATATATATATATATATATATATATATATATATATATATATGTAAGCATATATATACATGTGTATATACACACACACACACACACACACACACACACATATATATATATATATATATATATATATATATATATATATATATATCATACTGTATGGTTTTATAGTCTGGGCACTAACATATATTATACGATTATGACTCCAAAGTTTGCACATTAAAAAATCTACTATACTATGATCGTGACTGAGAACAAAACATATAATATAATATATACTACGACTGGCAAGTTAATTAACCTCTTGAATTCCAAACTACCTTGTTTGCTTTTTACATTAAAACTGTTACACTTTATAGCATCAATACACGAATTCTGAGACTGTTAAATAACTCCCAGACAGCAATATATAAAACAATGAATATCCAAAGGTCTAATAAGCACACTCAAAAGCAAACTGGGTAATTATCATTAACAATTATTTAACTCTCACTGTGGTTCTTAACACAAATCAAGCGGAAACGGGTCTTAAATATTTACAAAAATAAATATATTCTATATAAATTATAACACTGGAAAGAATTTACATAACAAAATTAAGTCACTGGAAAAATATTAAGTCTGAACAAAACTTAGAATAAGACAAAAATTTTACGATCTGACATTATACAATTTGACTTGAACTATTACATCTGAATAAACCTTAACCTAAGAAAAGAAATAATGCAATAAAATAATACAAATGCTTGAAATAATTCTGAAATAATATAATGTTGAAGTTTGACTCTAAATGAATAATAGTTAACCAGATCACTTTACAAACCTATCCTGCCAACTGGACCGTTTACAAAAAACGTTATACAATGTCAACATTCACCCTAATACAATGAATTCAAAATCACCTTTTAGTCTTGCGTGGCACACGTTTTGCTTGGGGCACAGAGTCATTCAGGAGAGGAAACACTAACATACTGAACACTTTTGACAAATAACACTGGATTACTTTCGGGAGAGAGAGGGAGAGGGAAAGGCTGCGGTTCTGACTATGTTTCTCTTCCTCTGACTCTAACCCAATCTAGGGTCACCTTACATATGAACTTTTGGGTAATTCCGGAAGGTTCCAACTTGTTTGGGAAGCTTGGAGGTTTGTGCCAAGTGTCAAAGTTGCCAAATATTACTCTCCCAAACACTGTATGTACGCTACGCCAGACGGGTCTCTCAGTCAGCTAGCTCCGCCCACCCATTGTACCCGAATAAAAAAAAAAGAAAACTTCCTTACACCAGGTAATCTCGAAACTTCGAAAGCACGTGTCACTGTACATTCTCTCTCTAACATGACACAATATTTCATAAAATATAAAAGAACATTATATAAGCACTTGTTCCTATCTCGTGTGAATTCTACAACACTTTCAATTAGACTACGTAAGATTTCATAGCAAACATACGGGAAAATAAAAAGTTAATTCTTGAAAAAAAAATATGTAAATTACATATTTTAACTTGAATAAAGAATCTAATGGAATTCACGATGAAAGTCTTACGTAATTTACATAAAATACTTATATCTACATGAGAGGGGCTCATTTTACGGGGTGGGTATCATCTCTTCAATGCACAAAGGAAAACAATATACGAAACCTAAATAAAATTATTAATATACTACGATGTTTACTCTACACTGGACTAGCTTCGTAAGAATATATATAAATGTTTCTATCCTTCATCTAAAACATGCAAATAACAATTAATGGTTATATAACGAGAAATATCATAACCAAACATACAAACATAATCTGTAGTGATGCAGTGACCAAAAAGTGCTACTTCCTTGGTACTAAAGTTTCACTTTTATCTGGTTATTGATGCAGTAGCTGCTACAGGTGATTAAGGACGTTGCGTAGGTGATGTACATTGGTCTTCTTTGGAGCGGGAGAATATTATTATTTAATCTACGTAACATAAACAGACTCTTAAGATGGTATCCTAAAGTCAGTGAAATTTGATCTCTGCATTATGAAGGCCAATGCAGGAGTAATTGGAAGTATCTGTGCTAATGGAGTGGTGATGGTAATTTTGCAAATTTCTTCAGGGTTCATGGGCACTTGATAATATCCCATCAGGTCAAGAATAGTTTAGTCCCATGAAAGCAGGTGGTGGTGTAAGTGATGTTGGGAAGTGGATAGTAGCCTAGTTCTGTTTGTGTGCCAAGATGCCTTTAATCCCTTCCAAGGCTTAGGTATCCATCTTTCTTCATGATGATATAAGTTTGTCAGCTGCCAAATGGTCTGGTGCCATACATCTTCTGTTGCTATAACAGAGCCATCTCTCTATTTGATGAGTATATGCTTCTTCTTTGCCCCAGTCGAGATTTCATTGATAATTCTCTGAGCAATTCTCACATCATAGCCACTTAATTAATTCACAGCTTTGTCGGTCTCATCTGCTTTGCTGTCTAAATACTCTACCAGTCATTCTTGACTTTTCTCTTGACCCCACTGTCAATACTGGAATACTTAGCATGCTCTACCTTGTAATTTTCATTACGCCATCGAAAACTTTCAACAATCAATTTCCGTCTTTGTCTCCTTTTTATAGTACCCCAAGTATCATTCGATATCAATGGCTTTCTCCTTGTAACTGTTTATCCTAAGACTTCACTACCAACTGACTGATATATGTTCTTAATATTACACCATTTTTCATTAATTGTCTGTTCTTCGTCTCTTAAAGTCCGGAATAACTAATTATATTTACAGACAACACATGTATTTATAGTACCCCAAGGGATCACTTAAGGGTGACAATTGCATGTTCACAATCAACGGTTTTTTTTTTTTATAAATTTGACATTGAGAGAGAGAGAGAGAGAGAGAGAGAGAGAGAGAGAGAGAGAGAGAGAGAGAGAGAGAGAGAGAGAGAGAGAGAAGAAAGTAATTTTTTTTAAAGTGAATAAGATCGTGTTATGAAGTAGAGATAATATATGAAGTGTGTATAATTGGGAATAAAACTTACCCGTCAAAAGAAATTTACAAACACCTAATCACATGCTTGTGCTAGCCGCCACAAGTCTTATGATGGAGAAGAGAGTAGCACAGCTTCCAATACCTATATTTCTCAAAGGACAGGAAAATGAGGCCGGTCAAGCGGTCCCCTGAAATGGCTGGTTCATAATTTTTCGGGTATTAGAAACGCCACTTTTGGGGACACAAATAGCTGCCAATTTTTATGGTTTGTGCCGATCTTTTCCTTCCTATTTATGATGTAGAGGATTACATCTTTTATTTGTTAGATTTGTTTTTCGTTGTTTGTAAAGCCAGCGAGCGAAAAGTAGTTAGTGTAATAAATCTTTGTCATTAAAATGCAAATAGAATATTTTTTTTTTATTTCAAATTAATGATAATCCTTTTCTGATTCGAAGTATGAAATTTTATTCAGGTTTTTCAATGTATGAATCAAATGCTCTTCATTCAGAACTATCAAAATGATATATATTTTTTTCTTTTTTTAAATGGAAAATTGATAATGAGAATAAATATATTATATCATAAATCCCAGTAAGAGGATTTGTTTATAAAGTTTGAGAACAGCTGACTTTTTGGCTTTATTGGGTTATCCCTTTGGTTAGAGAGAGAGAGAGAGAGAGAGAGAGAGAGAGAGAGAGAGAGAGAGAGAGAGAGAGAGAGAGAGAGAGAGAGAGAGAGAGAGAAATTTCAATGTCTTTTTATCTTCTGATTGTTCTGAGATTTCAGTTTAAGATTAAATTTCTATTTGAAGTATAATTCGATTTAAAATATAAATTGTTTGCTAGATAATATTTACTCTGTCTATCAGAGGATTAAATATTCTAAAGTAGAAGGAAATTGTGCATTTTATCATGCTATAACTCAAACTTTGCAATAAAGGAGGCCGAATGGGAATATGTCATTCGATAAAGTATACCGCGTGAAAATAGAGTACATTAAGTCGATATAAAGTACTTCCTAATAAACGGTTAAGATACAGCGTTTATCTGAGTATCATATGATTTTCCATGGGAATATCACCTTCTATCTTCACTTCCTTTATTAGTCTGTATTTAAATACAAATTTCGTTAATATTTTCCCTTTCCATTATATCCAAGTGACCAATTCACACCAGGAGAGAAGACTCATTTTGCATTTATGTCCACTGGCCAAATTGGGTAGGTATTAAGAATATTGAAATTAATTAAGTATATGTATGAAGAAAATATAAAAGTAATATTTTTTTTGCTGATCAAAAATAACTTGTAACAAATTCATTAAGATTATGACCTTGAAGGATAACCAATGAATTCCAATAATCATAACTTTTGGTTTGTCTTCCTTAACAATTTTTCTGATTTCCCTTATTTTTGAGAATTCTTGAGAAGGAGAATCAATAGATATGAGTCAATTATGAATGACTTTTTTGTCGAAGTTTTCCTTTCGTTTACGAGAGAGTCGGACCCTATATCTGCAGTTGCTGTCAGGCCAAATAATACCCAGTTTAGTTACGGAGTGTTCAACATTATTTTCCTGGAGACTGAGTTCCAAAAAAGTAGAATTTTCCTTCATTTTTGGCTTTTAATTAGTTAGGTTTTTCGTTTTTTTTTTTCATGGATATCAATATTTCGTAAAATATGTATAGTGATAGTGTCGTAAAATTTCTTATTAGTTCTAAAAACTAATCAAATAATTTCCAGGTATTAGAAATGGGTAAATTTTTTCTTCAGAGCAATTCCGCGAAAAAACAGAAAAGGGCAGTAAATGAAGAATACGGGTGGCTGTTGATCCATAAATTAAATATTTCGATAGTCACTGATAAAGACGAAGAAAGAAATAGACGAAAAGAAATAATTCAGAACCCTACTTAAATGGGAACGGGAGTAGATGTACCGTCGTCAGTTATAACAATTGTTAATAAAAATTTGATATTTTCTAGTTCCATTCCTTCTTTATCCTACATATCACATCCTTCTTGGTAGAATGATAAAATCCGTTATAACTGAGTGTATATGTGCAAATGACTGGGAGGGTTTTTTTTTTCCCCCTTTTTTTTACGCCGTTAGCCTACAATAAGCTAATAGATTTTCACTAAGGAAACAAGACTCAGCAAAAGAAAGCCACCAAGACACAAAGCACACCTGTGAAATCATGTCTATTAACTAGTCTACACTTACATGAACAGTGGAGACTAGAATTAGCGAAGAAGGAAGAGTGGGTAGCTGTATGGGCTGGTATGAAAATGTTGACGTAATCCTGATCATTACTGCCTTACCCGTCACGCTGCTTCGGTATCAACGGAAATTAGTTCCCAGCAGCAATTGAATGGACAGAAGGGGAAAGGAAATTGCAACTCGCATTGTAATGAGCCAATATTCCAGAAAATATTAGCTTTTTGCGTAATGCCAACTTTACCTCTGTATGTTTTGCGATTTTCTGACTTCCGGGTGCTGGTCAGGTCCCCTCCAGTAGAATCTTTCTTCTTATATGCAGGGTTATTTAAGAAGGTCATCTTGCATGATCAGACAAATTGTATTACTGTTGCAATTTAAATGAGTGACCTTATATGAAATGCCAATTTTTTTCTTTAAATTTCGCCCAACCCGTATCCCAGTCATTCTCTAACCATACAGTAGATTTCGGAGCGAGGTGGTGGGGAGGGGGAAGCTGATATTTTCAGCTGCGGAATCAATAACTCCTATGCCATTAAATACATTCAAATTAAATCTTAAGCGATTATTTAGAAATATATAGACTTAGTTTCTGCCAATTTTTATGTTCATGCCTGGTATAGTCATGCCCTTGCTATCACTTTTGTTGGGAAGTGACGACTTTTAGCTAAAAAGTAAGGGAGGAGGAGTAAACTACTAGCGTTTTATATATACCCACATGATTTTCGCAGGGTTTGATAGGTTCTGTGTGAACTATATTCATACAAATTTTTGCAATGATACTTGCCATAGAAAAGTCATAGTAGCCATTTTTTGATATCCAAGGTAGGCCGATTTACAGCAGGGCTGTAACTCGTAGAATACTTCACGTATCTCAATGAAATTCAGAGGGGTCTATGGGATGGGTATCTACTTTGTCCACACCAGTTTTCATGGTAATATCTGCCATAGAATAGCCACAGCAAACTTTTATTTCGGTATGGGTTGAAAGGTTATTTATGGCGGTGGAGTAAATTATTCGTAGAATGAAATTTCAGGGATTGATTGAAAACATAGTTTCTCTGTTCCTGCCAAATTCCATAAAATATCTACAATTGAAAAGACACAGGCATCATATAGCCTTCTTAAATATGATATCAAATATAATAGCATTATAGTGAACTGCGTGTTAGTGAGCGACATCAACGAGGGACAATGAAGATCTCATAAACAATACCCGTCCAAAATTCAGCTAGTTATTATTATTATTATTATTATTATTATTATTATTATTATTATTATTATTATTATTATTATTATTATTATCAAACGAAGTGAGCGACCTCATATGATATGCCAACATTTTTTTAAAGAAATGTCTCCCAACCCGTAGTCCAGTCACTTCCTAACCTTAGATTTCAGACCGAGGGTGGAAGGGTGGGGTGAGGGGAGCAGCTGATATTTTCAGCGTTATGGTCAATAACTCTCATTCCAATAAATATATTCAAAAGAAATTATAAGGGATTATTTAAACATATACAAATTTGTTTCTGCCAATTCCTATGTTCATAACTGCAATAGGCATGCCCCTCCTCACTTTTTTTCGTAAGTGACAATTTTAAGCTGAAAAATCAGTGAGGAGGAAGAAACTACTCCTAGAGTTTTACAGATATCCAAATGATTTTCATAGGGTTTGATGGGTGTTATACTAAGCACATTCATATAGATTTCCGTATTAATTATTGAAATAGAAACGTCATAGTAGCCATTTCTTGATATCCAGGCCAATTTTAGGCGGCGCCTTAAATCAATCGTACAATACTTCACATATCTCAATGAAATTTTCAGGGATTTACGGGATGTATATTCGCTTTGTCAATACCAAATTTCATGTTGATATGTGCCATAGAAACTCCACAGCAAATGTTCATTTCGGTATGGGTTGAATGGTAATTT
Organism: Palaemon carinicauda; assembly: GCF_036898095.1. Taxonomy (NCBI): domain Eukaryota; kingdom Metazoa; phylum Arthropoda; class Malacostraca; order Decapoda; family Palaemonidae; genus Palaemon; species Palaemon carinicauda. The sequence continues at coordinate 85,908,874 of NC_090744.1, read as the reverse complement.
TTGGTGGTGGAGAAAAATTGTTTGTTGAATAATTCACATATCGAAATGAAAATTTCAGGGATCGATGGGAAACATCGTTTCTTTGTTCCCTCCAAATTCCATGGTAATATCTACAATTGAAAAGGCACAGCTATCATGTAGCCTTCTTAAATATTCTGTTAGATATAGCAACATAACAGTGAACTGCGTGATAGTGAGCAACTTCAATGAGGGACAATGCCGATGTCATAAACAATATCCGTCCCGAGTTCAGCTGGTTATTATTATTATTATTATTATTATTATTATTATTATTATTATTATTATTATTATTCGATAGGTACAACCCTAGTTGGAAAAGCAGTATGCTATAAGCCCAATGACTTCCTGGGGGGAAAAACAGCCCAGTGAGGAAGGGAAATAAAGAAATGAACAAACTATAAGAGAAGCAATGAACACTTCATCTAAAGTCTTCTAAGAACAGTAACAAAGTTAAATTAGTTCTTTCATATATAAACTATAAAAAGACTTATGTCAACCTACTCAGCATGAAAAAACATTTGCTGTAAGTTTGAACTTTAGAAGTTCCACCGATCCAACTGCCTGACTAGGAAGGATATTCCACGACTTAGTCATAGCTGGAATAAAACTTCTAGAATATTGTGTAGTATCGAGCCTTATGATGGAGAAGATGTGACTATTAGAGTTAACTACATACTTAATATCACGAGCAGGAAGGTACTGTCTGGGAAGACCTGAATGCAAAGGTTGTTTAGAGTTAAGAAAAATCCTATGAAACTTGCATAATTTAATAGATTACAAGTTCTTGTCCAATCGATATAGATAAGATCCAGTAGCTGAAGACCAGACCGGAGATCAATATTCGAAACTTTCACCATATGTAAATTTTTTTGTGAAATTGACGAAGAAAAGTACCGAATGTGTTTCTCAAAATCAATGTACCATCAAGAATCACACCTAAAACTTTAAGAGCCGTATAGAGTTAAAAAAACAAAAAAACAAAAAACATTATCAATGCTTACATCTGGATGTTGACAAGCCACTGTCTTCTACCTATTGAAGCAAAGAAAAGTCACAGTAGCCATTTTTCGATATCCGCTGGATGCCTATTTTCAGCGGCGCAGTAAATTACTTGTTGAAAACTTTACATATGTAAATGAAATTTTCATTGATTTTTGGGATGGATATTTACTTTGTCCATATCAATTTTCATGTTGATATCTGCCATAGAAAACCCAGAGCAAACGTTTATTTTGGTATGGTTGGAATGGTAATTTTTGGTGGTGGAGTGAATTCTTCCTAGAAAAAATCACATATCCAAATAGAAATTTCAGGGATTGATGGGAAACATACCGTAGTTTCTTTGTTTCTGCCAGATTCCGTAACAATATCTACAATTTAAAAGAAACAGCTATCATGCAGTGAGCGACATCATCATCTCATATACAATATCCGTCCCGAGTTCAGTGAGTTATTATTATTATTATTATTATTATTATTATTATTATTATTATTATTATTATTATTATCAGATAGCTTCAACCGTAGCAGTATGCTCTAAGTTTAATGACTTCGTAGGAAAAAATAGCCCAGTGAGGAAAGGAAATAAAGAAATAAACAAAGTACAAGTGAAGTAATGAACATTTTATCTAAAGTCTTTTAAGAACAGTAATAACATTAAGATAGAGCTTTCATATACAAACTATAAAGCGACTTATGTCAACTTACTCAACATGGAAAAAATTTGCTGCAAGTTTGAGCTTTTGAAGTTCCACCGATTGAACCACCTGAATAAGAAGGATATTCCACGACTTGGTCATAGCTGGAATAAAACTTCTAGAATACTGTGTAGTATCGAGCCTTATGATGGAGAAGATGTAACTATTGAGGTAAATGCATACTTATTACGAGCAGGAAGGTATTGTTTGGGAAGACCTGAATGCATAAGTTGGTCAGAATTATGAAAAATCTTAATAAGAAAATTAAATAGAAATTTAATAGACTGCAAGTTCTTGTCCAGCAAATTAAGATGAGATCCAGTAGCTGAAGACCAGACTAGAGAAACCTTCTCAATATGCCAATTTTTATGCTATTCAAGAAAAAACAGACCAAATATCTTTCTAAAAATAGATATACTTTTAATAATTGCATCTAGAACTTCAACTGTATAAAGTTAAAGAAACATTATCTATGCTGACATCTGGATGTTGACGAGCCACTGTTCTTGACCTACTTACAATAATACTTTGAGTTTTGTTTGGGTCCAACTTTATGCCCCATAATTTGCACCATGAACTAATTATAGCTAGATCTCTATTAATGAGTTCAGAAACCCAAAATCTATATACAGGAGATGCAATTAAAGGGAAGAGAGTAGCATCATCGGCATATACAACGAACTTGTTTTCTAGGACAAACCACATATTGTTTGTATATAGTATGAAAAGTAAAGGGCTACGAACACTACTTTGAGGAATAGACCCCTTCCCATGCTTACTCTGGTGCCCATCAACAGCAATTGATTATAATTTATTACTCAAAGGTTCAATAATAATGCTAAAAAAATACCCACTTACTTCAAAGTATTTGAGTTTGAAAACAACTACCTCATGAATAACACAGTCAAAGACAACACTAAAATCAAGGCCAATCATACGAATTTTCTGACAACAATGAAGGGATTTCTGTACAGCATTGGAGATTGTAAGAAGGTCATTCCATGCTCCAATGCCTTTTCGAAAGCCCAATGGCAAAATAAGGAAAATAGTATTACTTTCAGCATACATATTTAGATGTTTTACGAGAAGACATTAAAACACTTTAGATAATATGGCAGTTATAGAAATTGGGTGGTAATCAGCTGGACTAAAGCTACCACAAACAGGTTTACATAATGGAGTACATTACCAATTCTCCGAGTGAGCGAGCCGTTATGTGATAACTGGGAGGGGAAGTGAATGCAACCAACTTTATTTCAATAGACTGCGGATTTATACACAAGAGTTTCAGAGCAAGATCACAAAATTTAAAACACAAAAATTCATGAAAAGACAGTCATGAACAGGTTCTGTTAACAGTGAGGTTTAGAGCGAGATAACAATAAAGATTAAAATACGGTTACATTAGAAGAGCATGCGTGAAACATGTAGGGTACATGGCTTCCCCCTAAAAAAACATACATGTCAAATGGGCGACCTTCTCTTGAGAGATGTACTGTAGGCGGGTCATCTTGCAGGAGAAAAGTGAGAGCAGCAGCGGTGGATAGGGCATTATTTGCATTGCCGAAGGCCACTCTTGAAAGGGACCCCAATTCAGGTCTTTTGGCTTACCCTTGATGGGAGCATAGAGAGGAGCAAGAGTGGCAGGGATGGCTGGCAGGAAACGGTGATAATAGTTGATCATGCCCAAGAATTCTTGTAGTGCTCTGACAGCCGAGGGCATGGGGAAGTTCTGAATGGCTGCTACCTTCTCAGGCAGAGGGTGGACTCCTTCAGGTGTGATACAGTCCCCAAAAGTACATTTGTTGTACCGGACTACAAGGCAATTTTGTTGTAGGACGTCGAGCACAATGTATAGATGGCGAAGGTGTTCCTCTTTGGAGAAAGAGAACGCAAGTATGTCATCCACGTAACATACATAGAAGGGAAGGTCCCCTAAAGTGCTATCCATGAGGCATTGAAAAGTAGCCAAAGCATTATGAAGGCCATAATAGGAGTAATTGGAGGTGTATGTACCAAAGAGGGGGAGTGATGGCGGTCTTGGGGATAACTTCAGGGTTCATGGGCACCGGATATTAGTGACCACGGCAGGTCAAGGAGGGAAAAAACCCTAATTTTTTGCAAGTAGGTCATGTCTGCAATATTTGGGAGGGGCTAGTGATCCGGTTCTGTCTGCATGTTCAAATGCCTGTAATCCCCACATGGATGCACAGAACCATCTTTTTTCAGGATGATTTGTAAGGGTAACGACAATGGGTTTAGGCCTATTGGTAAAGACCCATTTCTTCTATTTTGGCCAATGTTTGTTTAGCGGCTGGCAAACTATTCGGGGCCAGATGCCTGAATCTGGAGAATGCTGGGGGTCCTGTCGTCCTGATATGGTAATAAATACCACGTATGGCGGAAATCGTGGGCGTTTGACGAAGTTCTGGACGGAAAACTTCTGGGCACAATGTGAGGAGATGGGTTTAGGCATTCGTGGGTCTGCTAATGTGCAAGAGAGGTCGGAGGGGGCGGGTCGGAGAGGTATGGAGGAGTACGAATCAGCGTTGACTAACCGTTGGTGAGCTTTAACAACCGGGAGGTGAAAATGTAAATGGAAATCTTCACTGAGCATTGGCGCTTCCAAACGATAATTTGAGGGTTTCATAACCATTAGTGGGTATCACAGATATGTTGGCAGCTACCAGGCGGACATCGGCAGACTTAGACAGCTCACTTCATGTCCTGGAAAGTACTGTTGCAGTAGGTATGATTTGAGGGTGTCATATGTTATTGGGGATGTCCCCTTGGTTGCAAAGGAAATCTGATATTTCTGGGAAAGTTTCCTCGGGGATTGCTGCGAGAAAATACTCTTCTTTTTTGATGATGCGAGTTACGCCCTTAATGTGTAATTGGACCTCGGTATGCTAAAACCAGGCAAATGTGTCTTTACTGGTGAAGGGCAGTAGTTTCAATGGTATGGCGTTGATAGTAGAGTCCGTGTCGGAGGCCGGCATTATCAAACAGTAAGACACAGCCCTTAGAAAGAAGGCTGTAGTTAGCTGGATACTCCTGTGGTCGCCAGTTAGGGGATAACTGAGAGGCGAGGAGAATGCAACGGAACTTTATTAAACAATCATTGAGTTTTTATACACGGACTTGCAAGGAAGAACGTCACAGAAATTTAAACACAATATAACATGAGCTAGCATGCTTACAGCAGTGCAGGGAAGAGCAAGTGATAAGATATAAAAGGTAAACCGTTATAGTGTATGAGTCTCTATGAAACATATGTATATCCTCATTTTTGTCTTCTTTTTATGTTTGTTTATAAGATTAACACACAAGGAAAGAACAATAATGTTACACTAGTATAGACTGGCACGTTGAAGGATCTAAGCTTAATTCCATTTTTTAAAGGAAAGGATTCTATGAATATTCAAAGCTTTTGACAAAATTTTGAGAATAAAACAAAAACAACTAACCCAGTTCATTGATGAAGGCCCTATGAAAAATACGATTGTATTTCAAAAAAATATAATCTAATTAGCAGTTTGGGGAAGATCTACCGCAAAGACTCCACTACAAAGCTTCATGCCTGGGGTAGGCTATGTATTGGTTCTAAAGACTTTAAACCAGCTTCATATTGTTTTTCAGAGTGTTTACTTTAATAAACGGTCTTTGTAATCAACGTGCAAGAAACTGCTTTATGGGAAGAGAATTTACATAAATTATAAAA
>NC_090744.1:85875935-85893435 GCF_036898095.1 Palaemon carinicauda | reverse complement strand
ATATATATATATATATATATATATATATATATATATATACATATATATATATATATATATATATATATATATATATATATATATATATATATATATATATATATAACCATTTACGTATCATGACTTCACGATTAACGCAAAAAAAAATTAAGTAAACAATAATTGTGCATAATTAGTTAAAAGGTAAAATTGAAACTTATTGACCTTTTACCAGATGTGTAACAATTATATATATATATATATATATATATATATATATATATATATATATATATATATATACATATATATATGCATATATATATACATATATATATATATATATATATATATATATATTCATGTGTATGTGTAATATATATATATATATATATATATATATATATATATATATATATATATATATATATATATATATGTATATATATATATATAAATATATATATATATATATATATATATATATATATATATTATATCTATATATATACATATATATTTATGTATATGTATATATATATATATATATATATATATATATATATATATATATATATATATATATATATATTATAAGATGGTCCCATGTATTGAAACCAAACATATAGTATTATATATATTTCGGCTGTTAAGCTAAACAACCTCTCAAATTCCGAATTCACCTGTCTACCTTTACATTAAATATGTTACACTTGGAAATATTAATACCCTATGTCTGAGACAGTTATGTAACTCCCAGAGAGTAATATATAAAACACTGAATATCCAAAGGTTTCTTAAGCACACTCAAAACAAAACTGGGTAATTATTCTTAAGACTTATTCAAAACAATCATTTAACAGGAGTATGAGCGATTACTTCTTTAAACACTGGAGATTGGAATAAAAACTCTTTACAGAAATAAATATATTCCATATAAAGTACATCACTTTGTAAAGAATTTATGTAAAAAGCAAAATAGATCACTTGAAATATCAAGTCTGAACAAAACTTAGATTAAGACAAAAAAGTTATGATCTGAAAATTATATAATTACTTGTTTCACCTGCAAATCTGAATATAATATTCAAGTTTGATACTTGATGAAAATAGATAATCAGATCAGGGTACAAATACCTTTCTCCTTACTACAGGGCCGTTTACAAACACTGTAAGATAATTTTTACAAATACTCACTATGTTTACACATGCCAGTCACACCAAAACTGATATTTCACTAAACCATTTTTAAAATAGTACTCTGTGCTGTGTATTAGAGAGAGAGGTGGAGATGGCTATGTCTTAAGGCTGGAATTCTCTATCTGATCTAAGCAACTTTGGGGTCGCCTTCATATATGAAACTTAGCTACTTTCAGAATGTTCCAGGACCGAGATCTGGTAGCATGGGGTGGTTGGCCTAAGGGTGTCAGAGTTATCAACTAGATAAAAAATTTCAAGAGACGAATTCTGGGTTTTCAGGCAACTCTCATGCACAGCTAGCTCTGCCCACCCTTTGTCACCGAAATGTAAAAAAGATAAGATCTATCATTACGTTTTTCAGAAAAATTACAAAGCACATGGCACAATATAAGAAGAATTGCGTATTTTCTCGCAAACATGACACAACACCTTATAGAAATATAAAAAAAAAACAATTACATAATCCCTTGTTCATATCTCGTGTGGGTTACATAACGATCTCAAACAGATTAAGTAAGACTTTGTAACAAAAAAAACGTGATATAAAAAGTTAATTCTTGGAAATAACATAAATTTACATATACTGCCTTGAATGAAGACTACAATGAAATTAATGACGAAAGTCTTACGCAATTTACATAATAAATTTAAATCTACACAAAAGGAGCTTATCTTATGGGCTGGCTATTCATCTCTTTAATGCACAAATGAAATATATAAATAAATCATGAAAAAACTATCTTATTTACTCTACACCAGACCAGCTTTGTAAGGAAATATATATATATATATATATATATATATATATATATATATATATATATATATATATATATATATATATATATATATATATATATCTTCGGTGAAGGCAGCAACAGCCAGTAATGAACACGAATATCATAGTAAGGATAGGGAAAGAGTAGTTCAAAATATCCTTTTTATTCGCAACATTTCGTGATTCCTAATCACATTGTCCAGGGCTAAAAATAAAACATATATAACACAATAAAAATCAGTTGAAATTTAAATGAAAAATATATATATATATATATATATATATATATATATATATATATATATATATATATATATATATATATATATATATATCAGACAAAGTAGTGAAACCAACCTCGCAGAAGCGTAGTGTGAAACTGTATGCCAACAAGAGTTAGAAAACAAACCAAAGAAAGCTATGACAAATATAATTGAATGGAAGAAGCTTGGATATTTAACGACGGAACAAGTCGTTTGTTCAATATGGATTCAATAAGAGGTAAGTCATGGTTATTAGGCACTTGACCAATGATGGTAAAATCTTTGTTGTCAATATTTGGTTTGCACATTTTAGCATGATTCCGAATATTAGAATGTTCAGGGTTGGATATTCTGCAACCTGTTCGACAGCTAACACCTCTATGAGAATCAATTCTGACCTTTAAGAGCCTCTTGGTAGATCCTACGTAGGTCCCAGAGTTACACTTTGGGCAATTATATTTATATACAACACCAGAGGACATATAAGGACTCAATCGATCTTTGAAGTGGAAAAACGAGCCAATAGTGAGAGGGATTTTAGAGGTGAGTTCAACTTCCACAGCTGGAAGTGTTGTTGGTTAATTTATGCAAACTTTCTTTTAAAGAAATCTTCAGGGAGGAAAGGAAAACTCGCATAGAATTTTACTTTAGGAACTGTATGTGTTTTTGGAGTCTGAGCCATCTTGTTATTCAATAATCTATTTAGTAGTTTAAAAAATATTTTAGTGGAAAAGCATTTTTTCTTAAAATATTCAGATAGATGAATAATTTCAGTATGGAAAGATTCCCAGCTAGAGGTCAAAAGGAATGCTCTGTGGAGAAGAGTAAAAATAAAATTAGTTTTAAAATGATAAAAACAAGAGCTATAAAAGTTCGAACCTAATCTGGTAACAGTCATTTTTTTCTAAAAATCGTGGTACTAAAACCTTCTCTATGTCTAGAGACCTTCCTCCTTTTCTAAGGTGAACGTTATATTTTCATGTTGTGAGTTTACAAAGTTAAGGAAGGCGTCAGCGCTGAACTCGACTCTGAATAGAGCAAAGGTGTCATCAACATATCTGACATAAAACAGGGGATAATATCTTAAGGAGCAATATTCCAACATGGTCTCCTCTAGGGAGGACATGAAAATATTAGCAAAGGTGGGTCCCAAGGGAGAACCCATAGCCATCCCATCGAATTGTCTGTACAAAATACCATTAAAAACAACAGAGGTGTCCAGCACCACCAGTTCCAAAAGTTTTTTAAAAGATGTGCGACTAAAATCATTAAAAGTGGTATTAGGCTCAGAAAATAATTTGTTTAAAATAATATCGATTGTCTCTTCCACAGGTAGCCTACATTAGTAAATAAAGACTCATCATCAAAACTCGTCATGAAAAGATCTGAGTCCTGAGAGATTATGGCCTCTTTAAATACATAGGAGTTATTCAGAGAAAATTTATTTTTTGTCAGAGGTTCTAGTAAGGGAACGAGAAACTTAGCTAGTTTGTAATTAGGGGTGTTAGAGGACGGTAAGATAGGTCTCAGCGGAACATTGGGCTTGTGAATTTTGGGTAAACCATATAAGATGCCATAGGAAGACCCGGAACAGAACAAATTTTGGTAAGTAGTTTCAGTAATGGATTTTTCATTTTTAAGAGTCTTTAAAAACCTATTAATTTATCCCCTGTTTTAAAGGTATTATTAAAATTTGGCTCACCAATTTTCCAATAAGTTCGATTCATCATTCAGAATACTTTCCATTTTTTTTCACATATTCCTCCTTATCTGAAATAACAGTTCCTTTGCCTTTATCTTGTCTAGAGATGATAAGGTGCTCTCTATTGGCAAGCTTCCTCAATAGATCAAAATCTGTTTTCTTAAAAAAGGGTGTCCACCTGGTTTTTAGTTTCCCAAATGTAGCATGGGATATTTCATATAGTTTGGATTGCAGATTACCAAGATTCATGTCTAAGGGCAGAGATTTAAGCCTTTTAAATAGTGACTATAGAGGTAGAAAAAACTTCGAGTAATTAGGTCTGAAGTTCAGAGGACAGACTGTTCTCTTTTAGATAAAACATAATTAGAATAGTTAAAAAGTTATTCAGTCTTTGTTAAAATTTGGAATAAAAATACCCAAGCTTCTAAGTTTCCTATTATGACAATCTTGTACGGCAGAAACGTACTCAGAAATACTCTTATTAAAAAGTTGTTCAAGAATTATAGAGTCAATTTAGGTAAAAGAGCTACATACAGTTTTAAGAATATTGCTAACGACATTGTTATGATTGTGAAAAAATTTTTGCTTATTTGTTCACCAGCTTTAGTAGAAGCAACACGTGTGTCACCTCTGCTCCGCCGCGTTCACTGGATATCACCCTCCAAAGTTGAAATTGGTGTATATCTGACACTACGTTACCGTAAAGAGGGTAAGTTATGCAATGGCAAAAGTTTTGCATTTTACATTACTGCTTTATTATTTATTTCTTTATTACTTACTTCAACTTATGAGAGTATTAGTGTATTATGTTAGTACCCATACCAATCGCCAAATTGGAACATAGTGCAGCAAATATGTGATTTTAGGCTAATTTATAATTTTCAATTTTTTCCTATTTTCAGATTTCGCCATGGCTAAGAGAAACCTGTCGTAGGAAGAATTTTTGCAGGTTCTCTTCGTGAGTAGCGGTGAAGAAGAACTTTCTATATCGACGGTTGAAGCAGGCAGTGTCCTTGACGACCTCCACGATCCCGTAACTTGGCAGGAGGAGGAGTAAGAGGCCCAACTTTTCACTGCTAATCCTGAGGGAGAATTAGCCGATGTGATGCAAGATTTGGCTATCTTGCATGTAGTTCCTTTGAGTTCCCTCGCTCGTAGGTCTCCTGCACCGTCTCCTGTGTCCTCTGCGGCGTCTCCTGTGCCTCCTTCAGTGTCTCCTGTGCCCTCTTCAGCGTCTCCTGTGCCTCCTTCAGCGTGTCCTGTTCCTCCTTCAGCGTCTACTGTGCCTCCTTCAGTGTCTCCTGCTGATCCTGACCTCTTCGCCCTGCAGTAGGTGTGGCATTGAAGAGATTGCTGGACAACTCCTACAAGACTAAGGACAACACAAAGGGGCACTCAAAGCCAAACCCAATAATGCCCCCTATTATGAAGATCGACCAGTTTGACAATCCCGGCCTTACAATAAGCGTGATTGGGTGCTGTACTCCTGCCGAAGTTTTTACCAAGTTTTTTGCCGGATGTCTTACTTACTGAAGTGGTCGTCCACACCAACGGCAACATTATCATCCTCAGAAACAAGTGAAAGCGGCAAAACAACCCGACATTCAAGGACCTAATCCTCATGGAGTTCCGTGCATTCCTTGGGATGCTCATCATGACAGGGGCACGGAAGGACAATCATTTGACATTGGAAGAGATGTTCTCCAAGTCTCAAGGATGTCCCTTCTACAGGACTGTCATGAGTGAATGCTGCTTCTCCTTTATTCAGAGGGCTCTATGATTTGACAGCCTTGCCACGAGGGAGGAATGTGTGAAGACTGACAAATTTGCTGCTATAAGGAGTTTGTGGGACTAGGTCATTGCAAACTGCATTGCAAACTATGAACCAAGTGGGCATCTTACCGTGTATGAGCAGCTCCTCGATTTCAGGGGACGGTGTGCTTTCAGGATGTACATCCCGAATAAACCAGCAAAGTAAGTAAACGATTTGAATTTTCTTTATATAGATTTTATTGCATTTTCGTCAGTATAAATCTTATTCTATGTTTATAATTCCTACATATTCATTGATGACTAAAAATAATTCTTTTAATATTGGAATCAGCATTTATTTAATTATATATAAATTATTAACATTCATTATTTATTTATTATGTACAGTACATTTTATTTATGTTCAGTGTGAATCTCATTACATTTTTATAATAACTACATATTCATGGATGACTAAGAATAATTATTTTATTATTGGAATCCCCATTTATTTCATTATATGTAAATTATTAACATTCATTATTTATTTATTATGTACAGTATATTTTATTTATATATGCATATTTTATTTTATTTTATCATGTTCTAGTTTATTTTATCTTATTTTATTTTATTTTCATTGATTACCTGTGAGTGTTGATTGATGACTAATGATTGAATTTTATTTCTTTTCTCTTAAGTATGGCATCAAGTTAGTTATGGCCTGTAATGCAGAGGCATACTACATGTGCAATGCAATTCCCTACTTGGGCAAGGGGACTACCACTACAAGTACACCCTTGGGAGAATACTTCACGATGGAGCTAACCCGCCCCTTCAGGAAGACTGGGCTTATTGTTACCACAGATAACTGGTTTACTTCCTTGCCCTTAGCCAGGGGTCTCCGTCAATTTGGGATGCATTTAGTTGGCCCTATTTGTCCCAAACTTTATACGGCTTCTGTGATGCTGACAACACCACTGGATTTGGGCGAATATGTGGCCTCGTATAACTACGAGGACAAGGTCACCCTTTTGTGCCAACTTGTGAAGACCACGAAAAAGATCCAGATTCTTTCAACTGTGCATCACAATCCCACGGTTATTTAGAACCAAAAAAGCCATATTCATATGTTCTATAATGCAACGAAGGGAGGAGTCGACACCTTCGACCAAATATGTTCTGCCCTGACTTGTAGCAGGAAGACACAGAGGTATGTACCTTCTATGGTGTTCTCAATATTGTGGTGAATAATTCATTCTACATCCACCAAAACTTGCCAGGCAACAAGTCATACAACAGGAGGTAATTTTATGTAAATTTGGCCATGGAGCTCGCCCGTGATTGGGCACTTAGGCGACTTGGGCAAAAGAGGTACTGTACCTCCCAAGGGACGTGACTCACCTCATTTGCTCTGTTTTTTAGGTAAAAGAGCTCGAAGACGAAGCCCCAGACACTCAAAAATGATGTGAGAAGCGCCACAGATGCCCTCTCTGCCCTTCGACTTCTAATGCCAGGACCAAGCTTCTGTGTGCGAAGTGCCATAAGCCTGCATATAACTCGCATGTCAACTTCGTCTGCGACCAGTGCCATCGCACGTGGTAAGTTTCACTAATTAGTTTTTTTGACCAGTTTATACTTACTAAATTTAATATTTAACATTTTTGCCCTCATCTAGGGTCATTTTAGATTACTCTGTCAAAATTTCATGCATATCCATCATTTATTAGTACTCTAAATTTGCCTTTCATTTCCGTAAATCTCGTGCGGTGGGGGTTACATTAAAACCAAGCCATTCTTTTCCAGTTTATAGTTACTAGATATATTTTTTTTATTGTTTTTCCATCATCTAGGATCATTGTAGATGACTTTTTGAAAATTTTATCCAGATCCAATAAGTATTACTACAATAAATATAGCCTTCCTTTCACACCAAAAATTTTTGTGATTTTGTGTATATTGTGTATAAAAAAATTAACAGCTTTTTCTTTTCCTTACAGATTTTGCAGTTTTGCTTCAATCATCGATGTTCTTACATCAATCAACTGAGCAACTCTCCTACTTTCAAGAGAATACTTAGTATCAATGAAGTTCATTTTTTTTAAGTGTACAGTGTCTGTTATTTGAACAAATTTATATTTGTATACTTATTTTCTGAATTTTGTGAGTAAAGTGGTATTTCTATATTCAGGATTTTTTTTTCTCTTTCACCAATAGAAATTAAAGTCTTTAAATTAGTAAAGTAAAAGAAAAAGGGCATAATGGTAAGTAGGTATAAGCACCCAAAGTGAACGTAACATACATGACACCACGCTACCTATAGCGGGAGAGTTTATCCACGCTACCTATCCATGGTTAACGACGGGACAAGTCGTTTGATCAATATGGATTTAAGATGTAAGTAATGGTTATTAGACACTTGACCAATGATGGTAAAATCTTTGTTATCAATATTTTGTTCGCGCATTTTAGCATGATTCCGAATATTAGAATGTTCAGGGTTAGATATTCTGCAACCTGTTCGATAGCTAACAGGTGAATCCAGGGAGTTGGAGTCCTTGCAGCAGGAAACCAAAGCTGCTTTTGTCCAGAAGGCAAAAGCTGAATCTTGCAAAAATTCCCCCAAGCAGGTTTTGGTTGATTTTGATAGAGGAAGTCATGTAAAATCAAAATGTGTATGATGCCTCAAGGGCATCATTGAGGTTTTTCAGGAATCTATGACAGCATACAAGATGGTTGCCAAGTAAAACCAAAAACTTGGAAATATCAAAAAATCGTTATTTTTTCGACACTTTCCACTTGAAATACCTTGTTTTAAACATAAATGAGGTCAGGTAATTTATTCTTATAGACAAAATACTCATTTGAAGTCTTTTGTTGAAATTAAACTCCACATTCTTGAAATTATATGTTAGAGCATTTAGATTGCTCACTGAAGAACTACTTCGCAAATATCTAGGATACTTGAATTATTTTGATGACCTTAATGTATTTCTGGTGGATGTGTCCAACCAAAGTGTTTCTGCAAAGCTTTTGTACACTCATCATAATGGCCCTCAGTAGTGCTGAACGTGAATCTGTCTGGCCCCTTTACCTTTGGGCAATGCGCCAGATGATGCCATACTTCTTTGCATCTGGCTATGTGAACTATGCGAGATTTGATCCTAATTATATACATTACATGGAATCTATTCCACCTGATGTGTCTCAAATGTTCCAGCAGGGCCAGCATACCAAACACAACGTGGTCTGAGATGAACATTGAGTCAACATTCATGCATTATGGTCACAGTCACGGTGGTTGGACTGGGATTACATTGAATGATAATGCTACTCAAAGATAGGCTCTCAGCCTTTACTCCTGAAGTTTGCTTGTCCATGACATTGTATTCATGAGGGATAACATTTCCCAGTTTGTGAGCCATCATAAAGAGGAATCACCTGGAAGAATAAAGACTGATGCATCTGACAGAGAAAAACTCCATCAAAGGTTTCAGCGATGCACTCATCATTTGGATCCTCTGGGTCACCTCCTTGATCTATTCAATATTGTTATAGGACGTATGGCCCATTCTTCAGTCAATGTTCACAATGCACCTTTAGGCTGTGAATGTATGGAAAACTGTAAGGATAAATTACCTTAAGGCTTTTATAACCCTATTAGTAGTTCTGTGACCACCATGTCAACAAAAAGGAAGCACATCAAGTTAGGCTCTGATGTAAAATTTGATACAGAAGTTATTTTAATAGGACACTTGGGATTATGGATTCTATGGATTTCAGTTTGCAAGATCTGTTTGCCCATGAGCTTACACCTATTTTAACTTCCCTCTTCCCTGATGATGGCAATATCTACCTGGCAACATCAAAATGAAAGCTGAAAAAATTTCGGGAAGTAGACCAATCATATTGTATCATGCCAAAGCCTGATGTTGCTATTGTTGATGGCTGTGCAATGCTCTGGAAAATATAATGGTCAATTTTAGGCACAATTAAAGACTTCATACTGTTGGTAGAGGCATACATCCAAAAGAAGCTCCTGGAATGTGACGTCTATCTCATTTTTAACCGATATTATCTATACAGTCCCCAGGGAAGCAGTCGAAGCCTGAGATCATCTGTTAAAGGCAGTGACCCTTTCCATCTTACTGCACAATCATCACTTCCATCACAATCGGTATCACTCACGGTGGTGGAAAATAAAGTTAAGATTATTGATATCATTTGCGAAAAACTAGTTGAAAGCTTCCAAGATCAGATCTCTCAGAATATAATTGTCATTACAGAATCAGACTCAGTTCCAAATGAAATAAATAAAGGCATACATACATGAAGGAATGATTTGAGTGTGATGCACGAAGAAGCTGATGTAATTATTGCCATCCAGGCAATACATGTAGCAAAACAAGATGAAAATACTATAAAGCAACAGAAGATGAAGAAAGACAACGTTAGATGGAACAGGAGAATAGGAGATATGAAGGGAATAATTTGATTGATACACCTGAAGCTCATGAAGACCTTGATGAAGACCCTGATATGCCAATGAATGAATTCAATGTGTTTGAAGTCGAAGCTATTCAAAAACAATTTGAGAGATAGAAACACCCAGGATACGATGAAATAACTGCCGAGATGATACTCCCAGACTACTTACAAGATTATTTTGTATAATATGGCATGAAGAGGCCAACCCCAATGAATGGGAGTTAGGAGTGTTGGTGAAAATAGCAAAAAAAAAAAAATAAATAAAAAAATAAAGATCTCACTGATTGCAATACTTACAGAGGCATATCTCTTACGTTGGTTGTTATGAAAATATATAGTATGCTTATTATAAAGAGACTGGAGAATAAGATTGAATGAAATAGAGAGATTAACAAGCAGGATTTAGAAAAAGTAAAAGTTGCACTGACCAAATTCTCATTCTGAGACATGTTGTATAGCAATGCATAGAATATAGAAATCACCTTTTGATGGCATTAGTGGACTATGAAAAAGCCTTTGATAGCGTGCACCGGTCAATTTTGTTGAGAGTCCTGCGTTATTTTGGAATTCCTCATAAATATATAAATTTCATTAAGTCTGTTCATGAGCATAGCAAGTGCAAAGTTAATGTCAATGGAGTCTTATCAAATGAATTTCCAGTGAACAGTGGAGTACTCCAAGGGAATATGTTATCACCTATGCTGTTTATCCTCCGTATGTCTTTTGAAATGTGTTAAGCAGTCAGAGATAGTGGAGCAGGAATGGACTAGATTAGTGATAGGAATTTACCTGATCTAGGGTATGCTGATGATGCTGTCCTTGTTACCAGAACACCACAAGATCTGCAATGCTTGCTTACCGCAATACATGAAATATCGCACGAGGTTGGGCTGAAGATAAATAGAAAAAAGACAGATAATGAAAAAAAGAGTATGCAATGGTAGATGAAATATCACTGGAAGGAGAAAGGATTAATGAGGTAGAATGATTTATGTATTTAGGAACTATGATCTTCAATACAAGGTCTTTAGAATTAGGGTTTAGTGAAAGATTGAAAAAAACAAATCAGACAATGACTAGGTTAAGTAAAATTTGGAAACCAAATTTCCTGAAATTACATATAAAAATCAGACTACATATTAGTTTAGTGAGATCTGTGTTATTCTAAGTAGGGATCCGTGGGTGCACTGATGTGGAGAGAAACATTGGAGGGGGCGGGTTGAAGAGGTGTCGACAAGTACGAGTCTACGTTGACCAATCGTCGAAGGGCGACATCGACCAGAAGGTAGAAATGAGATGGGAAATCTGCACCGAGGATTAGCAATGTGACGTCAGCAACGAGAAGCTTCCAATTAAATTTACCGTTTCCGAACGATAATGTGAGGTTCTCGTAACCGTAGGTGAGTATCGCAACTACCTTGGCAGCTACCAAGCGGACGTCGGCAGATGTAGACAGACTACGTTGTGTCCTGAAGAGTTCCCTTGGCAAAAGAGAACGACAAGCACCCGTGTCTACCAAAAATCGCACGCCCGTTCCTGCATCATGTAAAAAAAAAAGATTAGAAACACGGGAGACCACCGCCACGAGCGATGGCCTGCTTACAGGCTTTTTGGCCACTGACAATCCTTATCACATTTCTTCACGGTTGCCCTGAATCTGAAGTGGTAGTAGCAAAACTGCGGCAGATGGGAGGTAGTAAGTGGCTTTAGAAGTTGTTGGTTGGGGAGCGAGCGAGTGGTGGGTGGTGGGTGGCTTTGTCAACATTTTGGCACGGCACGAGGTAGGCGTGTATGTCCTACGGCATTCACGTCAGCTTCAGTTGACGTTGAATAGGCGTCCTTTTCGTTAGGGGGGTGAAGGCGTTGATGGAGGTCTTGAAGTGGCTGTTCATAAGGGCGTCGGCTTTGGTCATCAAGTCCTTTATTGGTAAACTATCCACATCGGGTATGGCAGCGGGTATAGGTCCGGGTAAACGGAGTATCCAAAGGGCACGAAATAGCGATACTGGTCATTTCCCTGAGGGCAAGCAAAGCCCTTTGGTCCCCCAACGGGTGGCTGGCGACGGCGAGTACTGCTGCAAAAGGTATGTTTTGAGGGCGTCATACGCTCTTGGGGTGTCTCCTTGTTCACAAAGCCCGTCGGATATTTCCGGGAAGGTGTCCTCGGGTATCGCCGCGAGAACATAATCTGCTTTGGTGGTTGAGCGAGTCACGCCCTTGATGCGAAACTGGAGTTCTGCGCGCTGAAACCAAGCAAATGCCTCTCCGCTGGCGAACGATGAAAGTTTCAATGGGGCAGCCGCAGCGCCAACTTCCGTAGAGTCCGCCATAGTACCAACGATGGAGGGGCGAAGGGGTGGGGGGCTGAAGGCGGGAGGAGCGAGTCGACTTCCGGGGTCACCAATGTGACAGGCCGAGAGAAGGTCGTGACTTGAAGATAGGATAAAAGCAACTGAGGGAATTCATTATGGAACACTCTCTCTTATATACAAAATCTCAAGGCAACAAGAAATTTCATGTTCAAAAAGAGACACCGGTATAGATGAGAAAAACAGACATGTTTACTCTGGTTCTTTTTAGTGCGAGGGAAGAGCGAAGATACAAGCATAATATATACACAAAATGAACTATGTACGATCGTCTGAGACGCGATTGGTACAAGAGCTACCCAACTATTTCCAGCTTATTTTTTTAGAAAAAAAGTAAACAGCAAGTTCTAACAGTTTAATCACACACACACACACACACATATATATATATATATATATATATATATATATATATATATTGTTACGATCTTAAAATCGTTACAGGTTCTTTTAATAAGTAAAGTAAATATCAAAAACACCGATTGATATATGGGAAATAAATATAAAAAGAATCACACGAAAAAAAACACAACACGTTTATTCACAAACCTACAAAGAAAACTGTCACTTCTTTGGTTACTTTAACTAACAAACCAAACCAATCAAAACACCAACAAAAAAGGGGAGCAGTCAATAAGGTAGAAATATTAAAGGAATATTTTTATGCAGACATTGAGACGATACTGGTACGGGGACTTCAGGCTTGAGAACGTTGCAGAAGAGCCGCTGAAGTTCAGATGAAACTTGCACGATGACTGGATTCGAAGACGTTACAGAAAGGATGGAACCAATAAGGGACATCAGAGGTCTTCTTCCAAGTATTCAATGATTCTGTTGAATTAAGGCTTGAGAACGTTGCAGAAGGGCGACTGAAGTTCAGATGAAACTGGCACGATGACCGGATTCGAAGACTTCACAAAAGGGTAGCATCATGATGGGACATCAGAGGTCTTCTTCCAAGAATTCGATGATATTGTTGAACGAAGGCAGGCTCCAGGCAGTGTTGGCTACTTCTTGTCACAAGAAGGGAGGGCTAGCTGCTTCAATTTGTCTCATCTTCTCGGCTATAACAGGATCCTCTGGAGATAGGATTTGTTGTCTGAAGGGAAGGTTAGAATCTGGCTCTATCAGACTTCTGGTCTTCTCTGCTTCTTATCTCGTCAGGACTTAATTTTCATCTCCTTCGGACATAGTTCCTCTCTTGTCTTATGTCCTATCCTACCTCCCTTGGACAATCTCTTCTTGAAGTTTATATACCCCTGTATGGGCGAAGTTGATTACAGTGGGCAGTGGTCATCTCCATAGAAGACGTTCTTTTTAACAATTCTGCATCTCTATAGGCTTCCTCAAAAAACGCCCACTTCGATCACGCCATGGAGGCTTTTAGAAGAAATTTCTGATGCAATCCGGATCACGTGTTAAGTCGTAACAAAGGACAGCACGTGTTCTTCCATGATGACATATATCCTAAACAAGAACTTCCCTCGGGCTCGGTTTCTCAAAATATGCTGACTCCATTAATTACGACGATGACATCGTGGTCAAAGCAGAACAGTTCCCTTATCACGGCAGGCGCTCTCGGTGAGGCTTGGTTTACTTTCAAAACGCTGATGAAAAGGAAGAGATGATAGGAATGCCCAAACAGGGCCACAGTCGAATCTTGTCTCGCCTTGCTGCTCACACTGGGAGTAGATATTTTTGTGTTTCATTATATCGTTTTAAAAGTATTGTATCTACCCCTGACACGTTCCCTCAAAAGAAAAAAAAAAAAGAAATTCCACAGATTTTACTTAAAAAAAAAAAACTCATTCATCCCTTAAATGAGGAACATCTGCATTAAACTCCAACTTAACATCAGGGAAACATTCTTCTTTCGCATTCCATTAACTCAACACAAATCTTCAGTAAAAAAAAAAAAAATTCGTTGAATAAAAGAAAAAAAGAAAAATGTTTTTATCTTATTCTGAAAAATCTCTGGAAAGGCTATCAGCTATAACATTATTCTTTCCATTTATATGAGTTATCTTCAGATTATAATCTTTTAGCTCTAAACTCCAATGCATGAGACGCTTATTCTTATTCTTAAACCTTTCCAAATAAACTAACTGGTTGTGATCTGTATACACAGTTAAAACAGGCCTACTACGAACATAAATCTCAAAGTGCTGTAAAGCTGAAACTAAACTAAATTCCTTCTCAATAGTTGAATAATTTTGTTAAGCTTTATTCAGTTTCTTTGAATAATATGCGACTGGGTGCTTCGTCCCATTCACTTCTTGCAACAAGACTCCGCCTATACCAATGTCACTAGCATCGATCGCTAAATACAATTCCTTGGTAAAATCAGGTAACAACAATACTGGCTCGTGAAGCATTACGGCCTTTAATTTATTGAACGCTTATACACATTCCTCATCAAATACAAAACTTCACCCCTTCTTAAAAAGATTAGTTATGGGAGCGCTTATTTCTGAAAAATTGGGTGCAAATATACGGAAATATGAAACCATCCCGAGTAATCCCATAGCCTGGTTTTTAGTTGCTGGGATTGGGAAATTAATGATAGCTTCTGTGTTCCTATTCTTAGAACAAATCTTACCGAGACCCACTTTATGCCCTAAATACGTGAGATAGGTTTTCCCGAATTCGCAATTCTTTAAATTCAATTCAAGGTTTGCTTTTTCGAGAGCTGTCAGGACTTTAGCTAAAATTCGTAAATGTTCTCCCCAAGTTTCTGAAAATATAACAAGATCATCTAAATACACGACACAGTTTTCGATACCATTTAAAACTGTATTCATTAATCTTTGGAAAGTACTGGCTGCATTTCTGAACCCAAAAGGCATTACTTTAGGTTAATAACTACCGAACGGTGTTATAAAAGTGGATATTTTCATAGCTCTTCTGCTTAGAGGTACTTGCCAATAACCTTTGGCCAAGTCAAGCTTGGAGATGAATTTAGCATTTGCGATCCTATCTAGGCAATCGTCGATCCTGGGAAGTGGAAAATTACTTTGCTTAGTAACACTGTTTACTTTTCTGAAATCAATGCAAAACTTATCTGTTCCATCTTCCTTTTTTACTAGAACTATCGGAGAACACCATTCACTCTCGCTAGGAAATATCAAATCATTATCTAACATATACTCAATATCCTTTCGTACTGAATTCGCCTTCTCTGGACTCAAACGATACGGACTTTGTCTAATGGGTTTAGTGTCCTGTAACTCAATATCATGTTCTAAAAGATTAGTTAATTAAACCTAATTTATCACTAACAGTTTCTGGATAATTTAGAAAAACATCATATAATTCACTCCGTTTTTCTTTTTCTAAGCTAGACTTAAATAGCTTGAAATTCTTGAGCACATCAGAGTTTTTCTCAAAACTAATTTCTCACTGCGACACAGTTATAACTGGTACTGGGTGTTTGTTGTATTTCTTTAGCAAGTTTATGTGCAGCCACTTAGCTCTACGTCTACCCATATCAATTAAGTAATTCAAATTTCCCCTCTTTCCTAAAATAGGATAAGGACCTTCAAACTTATAAGATTATGAGGGACATTCTTCCTGAATTAATACTAGGACTTTATCTCCCACACGGAAATTTCTCTTCTTTGCCTTAAGATCGTATCTTCTTTTAGTTTTCCCTTGATTGTTGCTCTCATTTTCTATTGCTAATTTCCAAGCTTTTCTTAAATTCTCCTTGTAATTCTCTAAATTAAGAATGTAATCTTCTTCACCTTCTTGAAGCATTAATTTACACTTTAAAATTTCTAAAGGTCCTTTAGCAGTGTGACCGAACAGCAATTCAAAAGGACTAAATCCTGTAGTGTCATTAGGTGCCAATCGTAAGGCTAACAAGACAAAGGTAGTTTTTCTTCCCAGTCACGTTCAAAGTTATTACATAGTTTTTGTAAGCAACTTTTTAATGTTTGATGGAAACGTTCTACAATCCCTTGCGACTCTGGGTGATACGGTGTGGAAGTTACATGTTTAATACCTAGGTCTTTCGTTTTGTCTTTGAAATATTTGGACACAAAATTAATGCCATTATCACTTTGTACAACGCAAGGCAAACCAAACTTGGAAAAATAGTTCAACAATCGTTTAACTACAGTTTTTGCATTGCAGCTTCTTACTGGGATTGCTTCTGGATAAGGGGTTAGTTTGTCAATGATTGTTAATAGATATATATTCCCTCCTTTATTCTCAGGCAAAGGTCCAACTATATCAATTACTATATTCTCAAAAGGGTCTCCCACTGATGGAGTATTACATAAGGGGGCCCTGGGAATTACTTAATTAGGTTTACCAGCAATTTGACATTCATGACAACTTAATATTTATCTCTTCATGTCACTTTTCATCTTAGGCCAAAAGTAAGTTTTACTTATACACTTGAAAGTTTTATTTACCCCTAAATGTCCGTGATCATCATGTGCTAATTTCAGAATCAATTTGAGAAACTTCTTAGGAATTACTAATTTTTCTATAACTTCCTCTTTGCCAACTGACTTGGGACAAACATAACAACACAAAATTTCATCTTTTAAACAAAAAGTATCCTTACAAAGATTATCAGGATCATCATCCAACTCATTTTCAAAAATTCGAGACAGTGTCTCATCCTCTCTCTAAAACTTAATTAGCTAATCTCTTTTCAAAATGTTAGTGCCTAAACTACTGCAGTAAAAATTACTTGAATCCACTACATCGACTACGTCTACTTCACTACTTTCGACAGGTACATCATCAACTTGGCTAACACTGTCAACGCCGATGGTGTCGATCTTCTCAGCTCCACACTTGCTAAGATCAACATCACCGCCTCCATCACACACGTTCGAATCCTATGTCTGTATCTAAACCTGACCTAGTAACTACCATTTCAGGGACTGGAACCTCACTTAAAATAGGAGTCACACATTTGAATGTAGTTAAATCATTACCTACAATTATGTCAACG
>NC_090744.1:85855935-85868435 GCF_036898095.1 Palaemon carinicauda | reverse complement strand
TATATATATATATGTATATATATATATATATACATATATATATATATATATATATACATATATATATATATATATATATATATATATATATATATATATATATATATATAGTAACAATTTTTAAAGAAAGTAAGAAAAATATTAAAACTAAGGTAATTTGCAAATGAAATATGACAAACATAATCCACTAGTTTATTTTGAAATATGTAAAAACTGGAGTTTAGAATTATAAGATTATAGTCTGAAGGTAGTTCATATAAGGAGAGGGAATAATATACTGTAATAACTGATAGCCTCTTTAGAGATTTTTTTATGTTTCCTCTCACCATTAAGAAGTTGAGCTAGAGCCATTGTTATCTTGAATTATAGCTCTAACGTGATGTGTGAATAGAGTGTGAAGTGAGATGTTTTGCTGGTGTTGAGCTGTGGTGTAATACAGGGTTGTACCTCAGTTAAAGAATAAGATATTTGTTTGTTGTCAGCTTTGAAAATATAAAATCAATACATTTTTTTCTTTCTCTTTTTTCTTTTTGTGAGCGTGTCAAGGATAGATGCAATAATGCTAAAGGAATATACATGAATAGGAAAAACGCATCTCTTTTCCAAGAGAAGAAATACAGCTAGTGTTTGGTCAAATATTGCATCACCCTTACTACCGTCAGCATTATTTCCGGAACAAACAAAGCTTTAATAAACATCCTTTTCTTTCTGTTGCACTACTACATATGTTTGCGTTTCCATGGAAATTGATCAAGTTACATGTTTTCAAAAGAACTCGTTATATGGAAACGTAATTAGTTTTGTCAACGCATAGGTATATAAGCAGAAAAGAGAGAGATAGGATGGATAATGTTAAGAAAACCAATGTTTGGACAGACTAATGCTGGAGTCACACACTGGAGATTCAAGGCCAAGCATGTTGTAATGACAGAATGTGGGGAACTACAAGAACAGGCACCTCCTGTGTAATCGAAAACAAAACAGTTGTAAGTTGATTACAACACTATGACATATTATGATAGTATTAACTTGCACAAATCGAGATCAACTTATATATTTAAGCAACATGATGGCACAGTATTTAGACACATCAAGAATGAAGCCAATGTACTTACGCATTGTGTCATTCATATAACAATATGTTTTTTGATGTTGTGTACATCTCTTTGGTGAAAAGTTTCAAAGAACATGGCCAATCTAGATTTGTTAAACCTCATACCAGATTACCAGTATGACCTTGAATTTGTAAAGCCATTTTGGACTATCATGATGCCCTGATACAGATAAGAATTATGGAGGAAGTTCACTGTAAGAAGAGATTTAAGATGTAAAAATCTCAAAGAAGTCTCTGGGTCCAGCCATACTTACAACACAGAAAAAAAGGATACTATAACAATTTGATGCAAGAAATGCCAAGTAAAAATCCAGGACTATACGGGAATTTTACTAGGATTACAGAGAACCTTTTTGATGAAATTATGAAACTGGTCACATCCTATATAATGAAGACCCTGATATGCTAGAGGAGACCCAGTGAGCCAGGCCTGGATGATGCAATTGCTCTACATTATCTTGCAACACGAGAATCCTACAAGAACCTGTCCTTATAATTTAATGTGGATCCAAAGAACCTCAGCAGTATTGTGCCCGAGACTTGTTAAACTATAGTACAAGCCTTTGGAGGTGATATCATACATATTTCCAGTACCCCTGAGGAATGGAAGGAATTAGGCTGTGGTTTTGAGGATCGATGAAATCTCTTAAAATCCCTTGGAACAATAGATAGGTAACATTTGCATCCAGAAATTCTACTTTGTGAGTCTTCATACAGTTGTTGATGCAGAGTACAAGTTCCAGTATATGTATGTTGTACTACCCGTGTGTCTTATGATCGTACATAGTAACAACTTTTCTCTTTTTTTGTATATATTATCCTTTGTATCTTCGTTCTCCCCTTGCACTGACAGCAATTTGTATTAACCTGTCTGCATACTTCATTGTTAACTGTTAACAAAACCGGTAACCGGTTTGACAAGAAATAGCATGTTTGTAATTTGTGACCTTCTTACCAGGACCTAGTGTGTATATTTACTCTACGTGTCTGTAAAAAAAGTTACTGTAGCATTCATCTCGCCTTTGACTCACAACCTACCATTGGCCCGTCACAATGTCGAAGGCACAGGGTCTGAGTTTGATGGTGATGTGTTCACCAAGAAAAAAATACGGGAAATATCGGATAAACATGAAGGCAACTCACCTGTCCCTGATGGATTGAAACATGAAATGGATAATAAACCGGAGCGGAATATTTCATCAATGGAGACGAGGTCTTCGCTCTAAAGACTTATCTAACAAAATCATATATTCAAGATACCCCGACACATACAGAACAAATCTACAACTATCAATTGAGAAAGGCAGGACGAACAGTGAAGAAGGCCTTCGGAATCATAATAAGCAGGTAATTATTGTTCAAAATATTGTAATTTTCAATCATTATCTTTATTTTGTTGACAGCCTAACATTTTAAATATGCTCCTGGAAACGTGTTAAATGTGAAAATACATTGTTTGTACCATCTCATAATCTAATCAATATTTTTCATTCATATCCCACAAGTTCACATTGTTTTACTCTCCCATCAATTTTTCTCATGATTGTATTGAGTCTGTGGTGTTGGCAGCTTATTTGTAGCATTACTCAATTTTGAAGAGATGTAAAAACCCTAGATGTGAGGGACATCAAGAGGACTCTTACATCGTCTGAGTTCCGGACTGAAACACATTAAGCTTGAATGGAAGAAATCAACGTGACCATCAGACGGACTATATGAATTCCCCTGCATGCTCCATTCCTTTGCAAGATTGTATGATCTAGGAAGTTTTCATGTATTTCAATTAGTAAAGAAAATAATTGTACAGATGCGAATTTATGACAAGTATTGAAAAAAATAGTATTACATCCGCCAACAAAATTGGAAGGAGCTTCTGTTTAACCCCCTGCTTTTGTGTTTGTTTGTTTGTGTGTATGTTTGTTTATTTGTGAACACCTTTCTGGCTACAATTTTAATCGTAGAGTAATGAAATGAAACTTGCAGGGATTAAATGTTATGTCAAAATCTCTAAAGGATTAAATTTTGGAAGGTCAAGGTCACAGTCAAGCTAAATGTAATGTTTGTGTGTTTATATGTATATTGTTTGTTTGTTTTTTGGACAACTTCCTGACCACAATTTTAATCGCAAAGTAATGAAACTTGCAGGGATTAACTGTTATGTAAAAAGCTGGAAAATATTTTATTTTTAAAGTTAACGTCAAAGGTCGAGGTCATAGTCAAGCCAAATGTCCAATTCACATAATCAGTCATAAGTTTGAACATCGTTGTCACAGAGACTTTAAACTTAGTTCATATTTGAGTGTATGAAAATCCACGCCAATTAAAGGTTAAAGGTCAAGGACGAGTCCAAAGTCAAGGTCAAGTAATAGGTCAAAGTCCGATCATCAACCATGCGGCCACAATTTTAATCGGAAAGTATTGAAACTTGCAGTGATTTAAAATGTTATGTGAAGAGCTGGAAATTATTGAATTTTAGAACGTCAAAGTTCAAGGTCATGGACAAGAAAAACGTCCTAAATCACTCCAAAAGGTCAAGAAATAATCTGCCTTGGTGGAGGTCTGCGCTCTACTGAGTGCCCCGCTAGTTGAGAATATGTTTGGATTATTGAAACTGGAAATGAATTTATGAAAGTATTTCAAATTCTCTTCTTATCCACTTTTATATATATTTGCATATATGTCATAATACAACTATTCTCCTTTTTTATTTCATTAATTTTGTGTGTTATTAAATGTCATATTATTTCTCAAAATCATTAACTTAATGAATATACAATTGTTTGCAAAATTGCAAAAGCAGTGTCCATTTAAAGTTAAAAATAGCACGCTTTCCTAATTATTATTTTCAATTTATTTGTTTTCTAGCATTGAAAAAATTAGTCAATATAAACTTTCACAGTAATTTTGTTTAGGAATAAGAAATTTAATTCAGTAATCCACACGTTTCTCATTGATATTTGAGAATACTTTTTAAAACATTTCATCAATATTTTCTTAAATACAATATAGTTAATATCAACACATTTGAGTCTACGCCGTTGCCAAGCACCTTTCTTAAATAAGAATAAACTTTGATAAAGCAGAAATAGTTTTTCTCTTTTAAGTTAATATTTTTCAAAGGTAAAATTTAAATCTAAATTAATTCCTGTATTTTATTAAGGTCAAAATATGTTTTCCAACATTGAATGATATTTTCCATGAGAATATTTACTGTATTTAAGTGATTTTTTTTATATGAAATTTTCTATATACGTAGATATTTGATCAAGTCATTCACATATTATTTTTTTTAACACTCCTTACCCTTTTCTGATCAAATTATTTTTATCGGATCTCTCTCTCTCTCTCTCTCTCTCTCTCTCTCTCTCTCTCTCTCTCTCTCTCTCTCTCGTAGAAATTGGAGATATGGATTTTTTACTAAATCACTCTTCAACAATGTAACAATTACAATGCTTCCATTAAACAATTTTCAAATGCAAAGGAAATATAATATGCAGTTTCATAAATAAGCTATCAATTTATTTATAATGTTTCCATTAAGCAATTTTCAATTATAAAGGAAATATAATTTGCAGGTTCATAAATAAGTTATCCATTTATTTACAATATTTCCATTAAAAAAAATTTCAGATATAAATTGAATATATTGGGAGGTACAGAAAAAGTTATCAATTTATTTACAATTTTTTTCATTATAAAATTTTCATGTATAAATGAAATTCAATTTACAGGTTCACAAATAATTTACCAATTTATTTACAAAATCCCTGTTTTACAATTTTCATATATTTCCTGTTTATACTTCTGCAATCTCCTAACTTTTTTTTTTTTTATTAAAATCAATTTTTCTGTTTAAATGTCTAGTTCTATAGAATACAAATATTTTTTTTTTAAAGAAATATATAACATCAACCGGTAAGGTCATTCTTATACAATTATTTTTCGCTCATAATTTTTCACCATGGACAGCTAAAGATAATTTTATTATATTACTTAATTGGGAAAAAGAATGAATCTGAAGGTACATGAAAACCACCTCTGTCCAATATATCTATCCAACATTTATCATTCGCAACAACACAACACCTTTGTTTTCCTAATTCAGGATATTTCAATGAAATTTTTCAACTATAAAATCTCCTATATACCTGAAAGATTCCTCCTCTGTTGCAGAACTAAGCGTACTTGCAGGGGATTCATTAGATTTTCGGGTTTCAATTAATTCAAGAATCTCATAATTTTCTTCTATCCACGATTCTTGATTAAATTCATTATGTCTTAAAATAAGTAAAGTTTCCAAAGCAATTTCTCGTTCGTTATCTGCTGTTTCCCCTGTGTAGATGAACACTTGAACACCAATGTATTAGACAGGCAATCTTGATGATGTCAATCATTTTGTTTATAAAAATTGTCTGATACTCCAAATTTATACTGAAAGCACATTGAATAGGTTGGTCGCCTTTCATGGATGAAGAATTCTTAAAGTCAGATATCATTCATCCATTACGATATGAACTGACCTTTTGCTTCCCATTCATTAATCTTGAAAAGCCCATTTCCATCTAGAAAACTAAGAACACTACAGAAACTTCTTGACAGCGACTATGTAGCATATCTAACACAATGACGTTCTGACCCCTGAAAGTTTAAGTGAATCGGACATATTTTGTATGGCAGTCCATACTCTGTTTCAGATAACATTACCAATTCTCTTATCGGATGATCTGAAATTCTATTTCTGTTTGGCAACATGAACTCAGAATCTTGAATGTTATTCCTGACTAATTTAAGTAAATGAAGAGCATCTGCAAAAAAGGAATATTTGCCTGTCTGCACGTGGATTCTGAAAAGAATTTTCTATATCTTTTTTTTTTCTTTTTACATAGAGTGTATTCCTAATTTTATCCATAACCTAAGATTGCAGGGACCCAAATCATGCACTATTGCCACCACTGGATAACCTGCATATTCCACTTCCTTTATCAAATCAAATATTTTTTCATACATATTTGATTCGTCAAAATCAAAATATATTGGTTGTTTTCATTTACCTATCAGTCCCCTGAGGTTTATCACTTGCACTCTCATATGTGGTTTATGTAATATGTCAGTTTATTGTCATAATACCATTCACTAACTATGCTCACCTCACCAAATGACAATACAGTTAATCTCTCTCTTTCACTGAAAGTTTCAAAATTCGACTTCATCAATGACAACACTGATGACCAGATTCGTAGTTCACACTGGAAGTTTTTTTTCACGTTCATTTAATATAGATTTCGGAATTAATGGAAACCCCTTCAATTCCTTGAGATAGTTATATTATTTTGGTCTTATACTACGATGTGGAAGGGTCGAAGAAATATCACTATATATCCAATTCCACAAAATTTTTGTTTTGCTCATTAAAATGGATATATGACTCCTACTAAACATAGGGTTCAATACTTCTAAAAGTTTATCATACATAAATTTCGATATGATTTTTAGTGCTTCTACGCGAGAATTTTCTAAAGGAAGACAATTTTTTTTTCTTTAAATTTTTTTTTTTTTTTCATTTCGAAGGCTATTCCAATATATTTCACACTGCATGTATGTCCTCCGGAATCTGAAAATGCTGCGTAATGGCATTCATGCTTAATCTTCCACTAGCATTATATTCTAGAAGATCATCACTACTGCCAAAAGTAACTATTATTTCCTCAACTGTCCTCCACATACCATTCTTCTCTGCCCTCTTATTTCTTTCCTCAGAGAGTTTATCTCAATTTGTGCCTGATAAAACGGTGAAATAAAATTCTTTGCCAAGTTTTTTTTTTCTTGTCTATAATTATCCCTCATAATGTTAATAATCCATTTGAATTCCTTTTTTGTCGTTTATCATTATATATTTTTATAGAAAAGCCGTTCAGGATGTTTTGTAACAAAATTTATCTCTATAAAGGAAAAGAGAAGGTGCAGCATCTTTCCTCAACAGTCTCTTACTTTTGGGAATTTCAATTTGCAACAAACGACACTTCTTATCAACCCTGAAATCCCTGGTTGAAAAATGATCAAAACAAATTACAACAATTTTAAGATCAATTTTATCAGCTAGACGACATACTTGTTTCCAGCGCACTCGAAAATGATCATGTTTTGGAAAACTGAAATACTGAACCTTTTGATTTCATTAGAACATCCAAAGACAACAATTGTTGAGCATTTTCGTAGGAAAAGCAACAGGAAATGAAAAGAAAACAATATCCCTGGACAAAAGGTAAGTGGATCTCGAACACGTGCTGACAGTCCGTGACTATTGTCTATTGGATTAGTATTAATCAACTTTTGGCTAAGCTTGGCTGACGTCACTGACTAAATCCTTTAAATTATAATCTGTGCAGAGGCTGACCTCTTTTTATCGATTTTGACAGAGAGAAGCTCAGGATGTGTCATACTAGGTCTCTCAAAGGAGACTACTGACCGAATCTTCTTTTTCTTCTTCTATTGACTGCCTGGGGCTTTTCTCCAGATGGAGGTATAGAAAAAAAATGACATAACTCCTAAGGGTCCAACCTGATCGCCGCTGTATTTTATACGATGACCCGTAAAATCCATCACCAAAAATTCCACCCCGAAAACTCGTCCCACGAAAATTCCACCAAACGAAATTCTCACCACACAAACATTTCTTCCCTCAAATTTCTACCTCACGAAAATTACGCCCTTTGACCAATCATTGTTATGATTGTTTTTCCCTGTTTGTTTCACTATTAATTGTGTGGGTTTTTTTTTTTTTGTAATTAAAGATATTGATACAAAATTTTTGATAAATTACATTAATAGATATTAATACAGTGTATAAATGCTTAAAGCAAAATCATATCACACCAAGTGAAATAAGAGTTTTATCACAATATGAACTAAACAAAAAATGAAGGTTATGAGAAACACGCATAAAAATATAGTCTTCATTTTCATAATTGTCCACCAATTTCTTTAATTTTTTATCAGTAACTTCATATTTTTTTCTTTGTAGTGTCTCCGTGCCTAATATGGATAATTTTTGTTTATGCCATAGTTTCTTCCTTAACCAAGGCCTTAACAAATTTTCATAGATTAGGTTATACTTAAGAATGGATGACTGAATAGCAATATGATAACTTCAACAGCATTGCTGCTTTTTGGGATATTTGATAAAATCTTTGACGTGTTGACGCTGTTACATCGTTCTCCACTTTGTCTTTGGTGGCATTCATATCTCTTCGGCTCTCAGTTTCTGATTTAAATTAAGCATGCGAATGTTTACTAATTGCATTCAGCGTGAATGCGATCACGGTAGCCATTATAAAATTTTTCCTAACACCAATAGGTTTCTATTTTTTACATTGTATTTATGCTTCTTATATACGTAATTTTATTTTTCAACCAATTTCGTTTCAAAAAATAATAATACAAGAGGAACATAGGGGAAAAAATCTTTCTAAAACAACAATAATAAAGCAACTGAAATATAAATTTAACTCAACTTTTGGTGTAGTTTCATTCAAGATATATTTTTTTGAGAAAATTACCGGTTAACTTTCAATATCCAGTTGTTTATTTAGAATAAACAAATGTTCAACTTATGGATTGACGTACTGTTTGGTTGGAAGTGAAAATTGGTGGGGTGAACAATGGTGGAGAGAGATTTCCCTGGTGTGGTAGTTCGTTGAGTAGAATTTTCGTGGGATTAATTTTCGGTTTGGAATTTTCAGGGCGCTATTTGCAGGGGTGGAATTTACATGGAACCCTTTTAATAGGGCTGCGCAATGCGTGCTAGTTTGTTGTCAAGTCGTTAATTGTCCCTATATACGCCAACACACCTCTCACTCTACCTAAAAGGCGCGCTGCCTTTTAGGTAGTGTGAGAGGTGTGTTGATATATGTGGTTCTCGATGTTAATAGTGAGTTACGTAAACATCACTAAGTAACTCCTGCGTAGTGTGCTATGACATGACAACAAATGACAGTTACCGAATTCAAACCACGTATAGAGTCCTTTCAATGACGTCACTGGGAATAGCCGGCGGCCATGCTGGAGGACATACAAAGCGAAAACATGGCAGCTGCTACAGCAAATATGGACAATGAGAGCGACTTTGTCAAACAATTGTCGGGTGATGATAAGCGTTTTTACAAGCAGAAACTCGATCTAATTGATGGCCTAGATCCATACCAGATGCAGAATTCATTCAGTCAAAATATTGAGGATTTTCCCAGTATTTCATACATTGATATGGTGAACTACTTGGTACTGTCGGCCAACCCAGAACATGAGTGGGCATACATTTCCATTGAATAATCTGCTTCCAGAATTCGTTGTTTTTTCCTTTAATGCTTTCAAGTTCAAAATTAGATAAACACTGGGCCAATGAAGAGAGTGTTCATAATTATAAAGCTTATATTGATCATTTAGCCTAACCTTGTGTATTATAATTTTGTATTGTCAAAATGTATGTAAAAGTTTTGCATTATAAAGTCAAATCTTTATCAGTTCATGCCTAAACATTGTGTTTGTGTTTGGTTACAAATGCTATAATTTTTTATATACATATAAACACATGATGGACAAACTCTATTGTAATCCTCTTTGATGATCGTTTTGCCTCCTTGCAATTAAATGCGCAAGTTTAATTATTTTTTCAATGTTTCATATATAAGCTGAAGACCCCTTCGGGTTAAACCAGCTTTCAGATATTATTATTATTTATAATCAATGTTTATTCATCACATAGGCCTGTATGTCTGCACAATTTAATACACAAATTAAAATAAGTATAAATATACACTTAATTATATATAGGCATGAGCACCTTGACGAAATAGAGACCTAGGTAAGTAGCCTTTGTTAATATAGCCAATATGGGCGCTTTTAATTTTTGTTTTGAAAATCTTAGATGCCCCTTTGATGTTTAAAAATTGAGATTCCCCCTCCCCCACACACACACTACACACTGAACTGACGATGATACTTGTGAAGTCACCCATGCGATCGGATATAGCATGTTTACACAGGAATAATGATACTTTTAGGGCCTAGCCGAGACTGACCTGATTATCCTGATATGAAATAATCAGAACAAATACGTGCGTAGGGTAGTGAGGATTCACGTAGATCAGCCCGTGATATTCTGGTCAACCACAAGTCACGTCTGGACTTGGATAATTCCTCTGTATCTTTGTCCTGATTCTGAATAACTGCCGGTATGCGGTAGAAACTCTTGTCATCTCTTCGTCCT
The DNA here is from genome assembly GCF_036898095.1 of Palaemon carinicauda. Classification (NCBI taxonomy): domain Eukaryota; kingdom Metazoa; phylum Arthropoda; class Malacostraca; order Decapoda; family Palaemonidae; genus Palaemon; species Palaemon carinicauda. The sequence goes on along the minus strand of NC_090744.1, from coordinate 85,858,059 downwards.
CGATTCCCACAGCCAGCAATAGCGCAAAAACTGGGCATTGTGTGAATGTGAATGTGATGAAATGGTTAAATATTCAACAGTTTAACCATAGCTATTCACTGAACGCATCTTTGTTTGTCCTCCAAGATGGCGGACCGGAAGTTTGATGACGTGTATTGAAAGGACTCTATTCCTTTGCATGCAAAAACATATGGAGACCTTAGGTGTACGTCGTCAAACTCCACGACTCTGTTGACGTTTTAACACGATTGATGGCTATTTGATTGTTAGTAATGGAAGGTGGAGTCGTAATGAGCAAAATTTCGACAGTTACATATGGGGCCTTGAATCCTCTATGTGTGACCCCGCCTTTACTTTCCGATGGAAGTCTCCCCTTCACACATCAAACACTTACCTCTGAAATTTTGTCATATCTGTGCACTGAAACAGCAACATTTATGCAGCTGAAGATAGCTCGTCAACTCTCCATTTAATTATTTCATTGATATACTTAACACTATTTTCAGTATTTTGAATTCATCTAAGACATTTTAAGTGAAGGAATACCAGTAATTATTTTCTTTATACAGTAGCTAAGTTTGTGAATAAACGTATTTTTGAGCGTTTCTTTTTCTAGTCGAATTCCATATTTCAGATTATCTTGTCAATCCTCTTTATTTAGAAATTGGAAGAACCTATATCTATTTGAGATCATAAACCCATGAATCATCCTCCACTCCTGGATTCAATCAGCAGCCATCGACTAATAGCTGAGGTTAACACATGTGATAATGAAGTTCAGAGAGGCTGACCAAATCATTTCATTCATTCGCGATGTCAAACCAAGCTTTATAGCTATTAATTTCTGCAGCACTTACTCCACGAGGACACAAAACACACAGAGTTCAGTATGCATCAAGATATTGACTTCATAATCACAACTATTCTAAACCATCCATCAAACCTTTAAAATCATTAGAGGAATAAATTGAATTTTGTCTCATGACCTAATTTACCAATGAAATGTTGCCCATATGCAATCCACGGTTTCATATCACAATGAAAAAAAAGTATTTTCATAGGTTTAGCTTATATTCTTGGCGGACGATTTTGTCTTGAGTTTCTTTTTTTTTCTTATTTTTCGCATCCGAGCAAGACAGAATTAATAATTGGGGATTATGGGATAACCTCATCACATAAGGATCGGAAGTTTAAATGTATGATAGAGAGAGAGAGAGAGAGAGAGAGAGAGAGAGAGAGAGAGAGAGAGAGAGAGAGAAAACTGCTCTTATTTAAGGGTAGGTAGTAGGTTAGCCAGGGCACCAGTCACCTGTTGAGATACTACCGCTAGAGAGTTATTTGGTCTTATGACTGAGTATATAATTACTACATTGGAACCTGCTCTCTCGTTACAGTTCGTTTTCCCTTTGCCTACACATACACACTGAATAGTCTAGCGTATTCTTTACAGATTCTCCTCTATCCGTATACACCTGACAACAGAGATTACTGAACAATTCTACTTCACTCAAGGGGTTACTGCACTTCAAATTGTTCAGTGGCCACTTTCCTCTTGGTAAGGGTAGAAGGGACTCTTTAGCTATGGTGTGCAGGTCCTCTAGGCAAAGGACACTCCAAAATCTAACCATTGTTCTCTAGTCTTGGGTAGTGGCATAGCCTCTGTACAATAGTCTTCCACTTTCTTGAGTTAGAGTTCTCTTGCTTGAGGGTACACTCGAGCACACTATTCTATCTTATTTCTCTTCCTCTTGCTTTGTTAAAGATTTTGTATCTTATATAGGGAATATTTATTTCAATATTGTTACTCTTCTTAAAATATTTTATTTTCCTTTTTTTCCTTTCCTCACTGGGATATTTTCCCTGTTGAAGCCCCTGGGCTTATAGCATCCTGCTTTTCCAACTCGGGTTATAGCATATCAAGTAAAAATAATAATAATAATAATAATAATAATAATTTCAAAGTAATGGTTAAAGTTATCTCGATGTAAACAGTGGTCCGTAAGAAGTGCTCAATATGTTTATAACGATCTACAACAAATGACAAAGTTTGAAAAGTTATGTAATATGTTTCAAATTTGGTAAAGTTGGAAGTGAACATACTGGCCAAGCAAATCTAGAGGGTAT
>NC_090744.1:85838435-85845935 GCF_036898095.1 Palaemon carinicauda | reverse complement strand
CTATGGCTCACGTTATCATGATTTGCAGTTGCTCTTATTACTACGATTTTCATATGTTCTCAATTCACCGTGTTGTAGTTATGCTTTCATCACAATGTTTGGTGTATGCTGTCATTACCATGTAGTGTGTGCATTCTCGTTACTACATATTCCTTATGTCATCATTAACATGTGCTTAAGTGCACACTACCATTTTTACATATGTTCTTCATACCAAGCTGTGCATAGGCTGTCGTTGCAGTGCTGTGCATATGTACAGTAATTATTAAAACGTCGTCTGTATATGCCCCTTAACATGTTGTGTGCATATTCTAACGTTCTGCATATATTCTCATTGCCATGTTTCTTGTTTTTTCACATTACAATTCAAGTGTATGTTCTCATTGATAGGTTATCAAAATGTTCACATTACCATGCTGTGCGTATGATCTCATATCCATGCTCTACATATGTTTTCATTTCCATGTCGTTGTTCTTGTTACCAGTTTATCCATATATTATCATTACTATGACGTGCGTATTTTCATTTCAATGTGCATATGTTTTCATCACCATGTTGTGCTTTTGTGTTCATTACCAAAATATTATTTTGTCCTTATTTCCTTGTTGTGTATATGATTTCACTACCATGTTTATCCTCATTACTATATTTTTATTATACTTTCATTTCTATGTTGTGCCTATGTTCTCATTACTATGAGATGCATATGATCTCATTACGACTTTGTACCAATTTTCTCATTTTCATATTGTGCCGATGTTCTCTTGATATGTTGTGTATACATTCTCATTACCGTGGTGTCTGCAGGTTCTCATTACCATAGTGTGCGGATCTTCTCATTACTAAACTGTGCACTTGTGCTCAATACTATGCTGGCGTATGTTATCTTTACCATGTTCCTATTGCGATGATTTAATCATGTTTTTATTTCCATACTGTGTCAATATCGATGCCAATTATGCAGTGGTTCAAATAGCTATTTCCAAAATATGATCCATATCAGATGCTTTCGTATGATCTCATCGACGAAATTCAATTAGACACGGCCCTGAAATGCACAGTATCTTCCTAGGTGCTTTGTGAAGGAATTCCACTTCAACCCGTATACAGTGTTTAGGCAATTTGTGAAAATATGATACAATTCCAGAGTGGCAATCATCGCATAAAAAATGAGACGTATTTTTGTTTTCTTTATTTTCTGCGCGTCACATCTCAAAGACTTTGCGAGGATCTAAACAAAGATTTCGTTCGAAACAGCAGAGTTCAATGACAAAATACTTCTCAACATTTATTAGTTAATGAAAATCCTGTACTACTTCTTCTTTCTCCTTGGTTCAGTGGTTTCTACATATTTCCCTATCTCGTTGATTTTCTTTTATTGTTTATTTGCTTATTTCAGGTAAGACCATAATTGAATTACTTACCTATATTTCAAATTGATTGGAGTCTTCCTAATCTAAAAATAAGCCTCCAAACTGAAGGGCAAAAGTTTTTAAACATACACGTACGAAAAAGATATCTTGCATCAGCAATATTCTTGAAGATACAGTTAAATCTAAAGGACAAAGCTAGATCGTATAATGAACTGCGTTGACATAGGGACATATTTGTAACTTTCTATTCCTTGATATCTATGCTATCCCCTTTTCTTTTCGTTTTTCTTAGAGCTAATATACATCACTACTTTTAAAGTTAATAAACTTTATTCAAGGGACATTACATACCTGCGCAAAACCTATTAAATGTACTGGTGTTCGAGGGAGTAAACCTTCCAGTTCCTAGTAACACTTTTCATTTTCAGAAGTAGTTCGTAATTTTTTTTTTTTTTTTTTTTCACGGTTCACTGCAAACGATGAACTAACATCATTCTGATCCAGGGACGAACCTGATTCTCTGAGTCAGCCAGGAAATATTAAAGAATTTTTACCTCAAGAACTTTTGATATATCAGTGGTGTGTGAGTTTGTGCTAGCTTAGAATACCAAATATTGCGTAGATAAAAGTGTATAGATAAGTCAATGTATATAATGAAAATTTTATTTATTCATGCATATATAATTGCCTGATAAAATTCTCACTATGAGAAAGAAAACATCCGAATAACTACAACTCCAAAACTATCTTTTAAAGACAGGTATGCAGAAATTACTTTATCTAAAACGATCTTTGCACCTAATTATTTCTTTCATAAAATAGTGCGGCATAATTATTTGTAAAACAGCAATGAAATAATCATTCGACAATACGTCAAAACAGTATATTTCAACTTTGTCTCGTAAACCGATCATTATTGTGAATAAACCTTTATCTCTTTGTTCGATTGTCTTTCTGTTGCACTCCCAAAATTTTCTCAATTTCATGTGTTTTTGGTAAGACCCATATTTCCTGAATCATCACATAGACTTGTCAATTATCCACCTCTGGTTCGAATTGTCGGGATAAGGATAAGAATGGGCTCTTGCTCCTCCTCTCGGTTTACCTGATTGGGTTTTAAGGTATAATTTTACATGAACCACCCATCAATGTTTGTCATTATCACAGCTACCACTACGCTCTTACACTTGTAGTTATAACTAACACAGAAATGTTTATCCGACTAAAGTTTGTGATTTACATCAATAAAAAAGAAAAAAAATCTCTTCTCAACATCGAAAAAAACATTTATAGTTGTAATTTGCTAATGCATTCAGTCATCAAATCACCTTAATTTGGCCTCGGCAAAAAATAAAAACAATAGAACATTAGTTTTACTTGTATTCCTTATCAATTTGTGCCCTAATATAGTAAATGAGTTATTAACAAGGTTTTAAACACTTTTAGTACTCTTCGTAGTGCAGTTATTAAAAACACCAATAACACAATCTAATTTTGGTCCCTTAACAAGCAACATCGTTACCCACACCCTTGTAGCCTTCACTGATTCAACAAATCCAGGCTCCCCCAAGACCCCGGAAATTCAGCCCATAGTGCAAGTGGAATGAGTTCGTATGGACCATACTGTTCATGTCCGAGTGACCATAATAGAATCGCACATAATGTCAAGTTTATCTAGTTTCTGCTCAACATTTTTCTAAGGGATTTTATGAACTACCTCACTATGAGCTAGAATTTTTAAAATTATTATTGTCCCTGCATTATACTTGAATATTCACACACTAATCGCATAGTTAGATCTACCGCGAGCCAATTCAGGAATTTCCCTAGAGATACAAATTTGTTATGCCTTTTCAATTATGTTTATTAGGTGTCTAATCAGCTCTATGTATTATTAGTAGCCTAATCACAGTTGAGCTAATAGACCGTGAGCCAAATTATCATCGGTTTCAGTGATCACAAGCCGTTTCTCGAGAAATACATGTAGTTTTCCCGCCTTTCATTCATTTTAAACTCATCTATGGACAAGGTAATTGTACATACAAAATTATGTAACCATGCCTCATCATGAGGCTTAACGCTAATCCCGTAGCCACTCGCTCTTTGAGAACCAAATCTGGTCCGGACAACCTCAATATGTTATCTGCCAGACAGAAGGCACCTGACCTCTTTTTCGTTATATACAAGGCTCTCACAAGTAGCTATGGCATAGGTATTTTTAGAAATTCAGCAGAACTGACGCATCCTTTACCTCATTACACTAGGTACATAGATAACCACACAGTGTTGATATCATCAAGTTTATCTGTAACACATGTCAAAGGAAGAAATGATGTCTGCCAGAAAAAAATTCCCTATTCATCAACTCTTGGAAAGTCAAGCATGCAGGGATATCGGGACACAGCTTGATTAAAACTTTAGAAAACATCTTCAGACAGCAAGTGAATTGGTGTCTGATGTCCTTCAAATACAACACTACTGATACTATCTCAGAATTGTTACAGGTTCTATCAATTTCTAAAGAAAGAGGATTCGACAATAACAATTGAAATATGGGAAATAAATATCGAACTTATTTTGAAAAAGAAATCAATGTTCCGGTTCCTTTACTTACAATAGCTATAGAGTTGATTATTTGAAGATATGAAAAATGAGAAGAACAGCCTAGAATGTATGAAAATAAAATATTTGAATGAAGAGTTTTATGAATAGGTGACTTATCCTCAGTTGCTGAAGTGTTGCTGGTGCGGTGACTTTAGGCTAGAGGCCTTGCAGAGGAGCTGGCTTCTGTTCTTCATTACTGATATAACAAAATTATGGAGATAGGTTTTTTGCTGTCTGAAGGGGAAACTTTTGTTGGAAAAATTATTTTCTTCCCATCTCATTCCTTCATCGTTACTCTCTTCTTATATATCAGCGGATAGGCGGAGTTAAATACCACATTGCCATATAAGGCCTTTTTTTATATCTTGCAACCTGATTGGTTTCCTCAAAAACACCATCTTCAGTAATGTCATAGAAGCTTCTAGAGCAGATTTTCTGGTACAATCTGGGTTGATATGGTACCATATAGCAGAACGAGGGAAACGTAGTGTCACCTTTTGGGAAAAAAAGGATTTTCATCAAAGGTCGATTTGTGCTCGAAACGCTACTTCTTCTTCTCTGAATAAAGCTTTTCCCGCTATACAGGGTCAATATTTCTTGGAAGCTGTTTCCAATTTCTTCTGTCTTCAATGTCCTCCACTGTGAGATCTTTCTACTCCATATCTGCTGTTACACACTCCATCCATCTTCTCTATAGTCTCCCCCTCCTCTTCCTACCTGGAACATCCATATCCAACAACCTCCTCCCAACATACTCCTGGTCTCTCCTCATGACATGCCCAAACCAGTGGAGTCTCTATTCTTGGATTTTCTTTGACACCTCTGTAACCTTTGTTGTTCCCCTTACCAAGTCATGCCTAACCTTATCCAGTCTTGTAATCGGAGCCATCTATCTTTGCATTCTCATCTCTGCAACATCTGTTTTCTTCTCAAAAATCTTCTTCATGGGCCAGTTCTCTGCACCATATATCATGGCAGGTCTCACTAAAGTTTTATGTACCTTTCCCTTTAACTTTAAGTTTATCCTTCGATCACACAATGCTCCCGACACTCTTTTCCAATTATTCCATCCAGCTTGAATTCTACTGATCACTTTATTTAGAGCTCTTCTTTTTCCTCCACACATGACCCTAGGCACTTGAATTTTTCAGTTTTCTTTACTATTTCATCAAGGAAATGTATATCATTCAATTGGTTCTGCAGGCTGCAACACATATACTCTATTTTTGATCTACTGATCTTTAGCCGCCTGCTCTCCAATTCCTCTCTCCATCTCTCCAGCCTCCCCTCCAATCCTTCTCTGGTTTCTCCACACACACCTATATCATCTGCAAACAGCATGGTCCATGGTGACTGTTCCCTCACTCTTTCAGTAATTGCATCCATTACTATATTAAGCAAGTAGAGGTTTAGTAACGACCCCTGGTGTAACACAACCCTTACTTCAAACGTCCCAGTCAAACCAACACTCGCTCTTACTTGTGTGGCTGCTCCTCCATACATATCTCTGATCAGTCTAACATATTTCTCTGGTGTTCCCCTCTCTCAGAAATTTCCATGTCTCCTGCCATGGAACTCTATGATAAGCATTCTCTAAGTCAATGAATACTATATGCAATTCCTTTTGCCCTTCTCTATATTCTTCCATCAACTGCCTCAGTGCAAACATTGCATCCATCATGCTTCTGCCTGGCATAAATCCAAGATGCTCTTCTCCAAACATGGTCTCTTCTCTTATCCTACGCTCTTTAACTCTTTCCCAAAGCTTCATAGTATGTGGGAGGAGTTTGATTACCCTATAATTGTTATAATTTTGTACATCCCCCTTTTCTTTGAATATGGGTATTAAAAAACTATTCCTCCACATTCTGGGCATCTTTTCTTTTCAGTGTATATTTTTCATCAGATCCCATAGCATATCCACTCCAAATTCCCCCTGGTATTTCTAGACTTTTACTGGGATTTCATCAGGTCGCGTAGCTTTTCCATTTTTCATCTTGCTGAGGGCAACATTAATTTCTTCTCTATCTATATCTCTTACCATTCCTAAATTTGGATTTCCATCTGCAATCATAGATCTTGGATTTTCTTCATTTAGCAAACTTCCAAAATACTGCTTCAACCTTCCTTTTATATCACTTGAGCTACACATTACCATTCCATCCACATTCTTCATCTGCTTAATGTGGGTAATATCTTTGGTTGCTTTATTTTTTCCTTTAGCAGTCTTGTAAATCTTCTTTTGACCCTCCTTTGTTTCCAAATCTTCATATACATGATCCAATGCTTGTTGTGTGTTCGAAACGCTACTGACAGTGATAAAAGTGATGCAGTATTTGACTAAACACTAATTGGATTTCTTCTCTTGGAAGAGAGATACGGTTTTATTATTCATATATATATATATATATATATATATATATATATATATATATATATATATATATATATATATATATATATATATATTCCTTTACTTTTGTTGCCTTTAACAATGACAACCACTAACAATACCTCACATCGAAATAGTACTAAGTTTCCTCGTCTTTAATCGGTACAGACCCAAATGCACTGACTCTAGTTTATGCTTCCTGAGCATTGATCTTTTTCAATACAAGGGATAATCTTCATAAAAAAGAAAATGTGACAGGTCACATTCTGAACCGTCCTTTGTACTTTAAGTTAAGCTTTTCATTAGCGCTTTTTAAAACTTTTCAAAGGATTTTAATACTCTCCGTAAAATATTCAACATATACACATGAGACTGTTCAGTTGAGTAATTTGGATATTGTTGCAAATTGATCCGGAACACATATGGTAACACAGGATCCTGTTCATACACTAAAAGGAGAGGCGTGTCTCATAGCAAAAAATTATACACATTGTTTAAAGCTAGCTCAGCCATGGGATGTATGGCTTGCCAATGATGGGGTCATCGGCTGCTGATAAAGTAAAATTCGCACCACCTTTCTATTATGGAATTCTATTAAGCCATTAGCTGAAGGGCTATATACGGTAACAGTAAATTTTATAATATATGTTCGTGACTAATTTTATTGCCTTATTTATGAATTCTTTTGTGATATGTCCAGAAAGGATGGGAAATTGTCTGATTATCCTTTAATCACTGTTCACATTCGTTGCATCCCTTACTCTTTTTTTCTGTCCCTCTTAAACTTGTTTTACTTCTCAACTGCTTAAGTCCATGACACCTGCATTATTAGGGCATTTATTCTGAAGACCCTTGAACATGTCCTCTGTCACCAAAATGGATTCACCTTAGTCATTCCCTACCCTCCCCTCTCTCTCTCTCTCTCTCTCTCTCTCTCTCTCTCTCTCTCTCTCTCTCTCTCTCTCTCTCTCTGTTCCTCACCTCTTGGAGTCTCTGATGTAGAGATGGCTTCATCAAGCTTTGAGCGCGGTTCTGCGTGTGACTCCCATGTTACCTAAAATAATTTGATAAAGTAATCATTTTAACATGTGCCTTGTTTCCTTTTACATATAACAATTTTTCTAATAGGA
>NC_090744.1:85828435-85833435 GCF_036898095.1 Palaemon carinicauda | reverse complement strand
TATATATGGAAAAGCCTACAAATAATTTTCCATATGTAAATTTTTACTCCGGTACTAACTCCAATCAAGTCTTTTTCAATTTTCCTTTCGTGGCTATAATACACACACACACACACACATATATATATATATATATATATATATATATATATATATATGTGTGTGTGTGTGTATGTGTGTGTGTGTGTGTGTGTGTGAGTGTGTGTGTGTGTGTGTAACTAAGACATACACAACATGCAATTGCACACACAAGAGCCGGTTGAATAAAAATGTTGTGAGAGACGAATATCTTAAAAATTGGGAGTTGCTATATCAGTCACACAAGAGAGAGAGAGAGAGAGAGAGAGAGAGAGAGAGAGAGAGAGAGAGAGAGAGAGAGAGAGAGAGAGAGAGAAACGGTAGATTGGGGATTTTGCTATATGCAAGAACTTTAAAAATGAATTGCGTGCCTGCTATTGGCTTCAAACTTTAGATAAGTGAGTAGGCCTACTATTAATGATGAGGTAACTAAAAAAAAAATTCTTTTTCTTTGAATTATAGTGATCACTGAAGCATCATATCTTGATGCTTGGAATGCCTACTCCCAACATGAATCGTGGATAATATTTTAGTTTTTATATTAGTTTTTGTATGCCTTTTCCCCATTTCCACAAAGAGATTTTCAGTCTTATGCTCTTTTCTTCCGAAATTATAAATCAGTATAATCAAAACATGGACCATACTCATTAAATTGTTCATACTTCTCTCTTTTTGACGAGGGGTAGAAGTAAATACTAAAACCGCAATTCTTCTCTAAAGAATGCTAGTGAAGTACAAGTCTGGATCACCTACTATGAATTAATGCATGATTTGAGGTTTTCTGGCATTCTGACATCGAAGGTCATTGACGCCGATATCGTTTATCATAAATAAAGAATATAAGAATATTTAATTAAAACGATATAAGAAAATATATCATTATAAAATAATTTCAAAGGAGTTTTGCGGCCTGCCCCCATGAGACAAAACTTTAAAAAGATCCAGAGCCTAAAGACATTTTCTTTTAAGGCTTCCAAGTGAGGAGCCCATGTAAGCCTAAAATCAAAGGTCAACCCTAGAAATCTAGCTTCACTTACCCCTGGGATACGTTGACCTTTCATGTATATATCTGGGTGTGGATGTACTCCACGAATACGACAGAAATGGAAAACAACAGTTTTGCTTCTCGAAAACTGAAATCCATTCCTATTGGCCTACTGGATAATTTGGTCAATTGAGAGTTGTAATTTTCTCTCAACCAATTCTATTCTAGCTCCAGCAAATGATATAAAGAGATCATGTACAAATAGTGTTGAGAGAATATCTTGAGGAATCAGGGAGGGTATCTCATTTATGGCTAGTGCAAAAAGGGTTTCACTTAGCACACTACCCTGTGGAACTCCTCTTTCCTGACATATCCTCGCTGATAGAGCTTCCCCCACTATTAGTTGAGAAAATCTTTGTAAAAAAAATGATTGAATGAACAATGGTAGCTCTCCTCGTAATCCCAAATTATGAATGGTTTTAAGTATGCCATATTTCCATGTAGTATCGTATGAATTTTCAATGTCAAAAAAGACTGTTAAATGGTGCTCTTTGAAAGTAAAGGCTTTACAATTAGAAGACTCAAGTCGTATCAACACGTCAGTCGTTGAGTGCATTTTTCTAAATACATGCTGGATAAGTGATAAAATACCCCTTTTTTCACGGCAACACATCAGTCTAGCATTAACCCTCTTCTCCATGATCTTACATAAACAAGATTTCAATGCAATTGGTCGATAGTTGGTGCTAAAAACGTATCCTTTCCGGGTTTTAAAAAGGCAGAAATAATGGCTAGTTCCCAAACACTTGGATAACAATGATCATGCAATATTCTGTAAATAATGCTTAAAATAAATAACTGTGTATTAACAGGTACATGTTTAATCATTGCATATGGAATTCCATCGGGTTCAGGGGCTGTCTCATTACAAGTAGAAAGTGCAGAATCAAATTCTGTTTCAGTAAAAGAAGAATTGTATGACGCTTTCCTTCCTATGGCAAAATCTTAAATTTTCATCTCTTCAATGTTTCTATACTGGTAACCAGGAGCTGCTTCACACTTGCATGATACATTTGAGAAATGATCAGCCATGGCATTGCTAACCTCATTTGCTTCAGTCACATACTAACCATTCATCTTCAACACTGGTGGTGGGTTGGGGGGGAAATTTCCTGCTATCTGTTTTTACTTTCCTCCATACAGAAGATGGTGGTGTTCTACTGTTAATAAAGGAAACACAAGATACCCAAGATTGGCGCCTGGGTTCTTTCATGGCACGACTGAACTGTACTCTATATTTCTTGTAAATGATTAAATTCTCCTCAGTGCGGCATCTGCGCAATCGAATTAAGGACCTTCTTGTAGATCTGGGCAGGGGCGTTAGGTCTGAGGACCACCAGGGGAATGGTAGTCGTTTGAATAACCCTGTTGTTTTGGGAATTGAATTGACTCCTGCTGTATGTAGAGTTCCATTCAGTAAGTCTATGGCATTAGCAAAACTTTTAAACTGTTCTACACTCCCCTCGATTTCACATAACTCAGGAAATTTAAACCAGTCCACATTATCAAGATTCCATGGTGGCGATCTTTGTAAAGGGGGACCATTGTTGGTGTTTGTAATGATTAGTGCATTATCACTAGTATGCCAATCATCTAATGTTCTCCCATCGAAATCGAAGACGCCTTTAATGCATGACAGATTACCTCTCTGAACATGAAAGTGTGTTGGCTCTCCTTTATTGAGGAGTCCGACATCCTCATTTTCTACAATTGATGATATTATATGGTGCCTGGTCTTTGCTAAAACATCACCCTATAATGGATGTCTACCATTCAAATCTCCAAGTAAAAGAAAGGTTTTGGCAGTTGTTGAATCATCTCTACTAAATTTTCATACAAAATGTTATCATTTAGAGGTAAGTACAGAGAGCAAATTGTATATTTTCTCCCTATATGAATCTGTACAATCACTGCCTGCAGAGGTGTACGAATATACAAGGATATTTGGGGAACATCTTGACGAACGTATATGGAACTTCCACCATGGCCCTACTCGGTGATTATATGGTGTCCAAAAACTAATATATTCGTGAGGAAAAGGAGCATTATCATCAAGTTTGCTCTCCTGTAGACATATGATTATGTGGGAGTGCTCATGTATGAGGAGTATAAGTTCTTTATATTTGGCCCTTAAAACCTGATAATTCCATTGCAAAATGGAGGAAAATAGTGTGGTTTATATTTTAGAAGACCCTTTGGATGAAGTCTTCTTATTAGCAATTTTCAATCTAACACTATTTCCCGGTGGTTTTATTAGAGAGGGTCTTAATAGATTGGGTTTCGTGTTTGTGATTTTCATTTTGTCCTTTTGATCTAATTGTTGAGGGGGGTGATGGACTACAACTTGAATTTCTGATTTATTTCATTTGATGTCTTAACTCTAATGTCTCTTATGGAATGGGGTGAGAGAGATGGAGGTCTCTCTCTTTTCTGATTAGTAGGTGGTGAGCTACCAGGTTTTCGTATCTTCCCACTACAGGTGCAACAGTTTTCATACACCGTGGCAAAGCCTCAGAAGGCAATATGCTTACTTCATCATACAACACTTTATTATCATAAGATGGTGTATTTCTTTTCTTGGAACTACTGGTACTACTAAGTGGGTTTAATATCTCCTGTGATATATTTTCTCTTGATTTTAATGCCTTTGCATAGCTGTTTGGTTTATTCAGTAGTCTTCTGGCATGTCCCACACTTGTTTGTTCTACATTGGATTTGTTGAGGGCAGCTTCTTCTAACTTATAAAGCTCGCAGCTCCTATCAGTGGATTTATGGTTTGAGTTGCAGTTCAAACACCTGGCTTCAATTGAACATTCTCCATGGTAAGATCTGGAACAAATTCTACAAATTTTTTTCATTTTGGTAAACTTTAGAAGGGTGCCCAAATTTGAAAAAAAAAATGAAACATTGCAGTGGCTTCTGTTTGAAAGGTTGAACTTTAATTCTTTCATTTTCAATAACGATGGGGAAAGGCACATCAGCATCCAGGAAAGTGAGGATAATCATTGACGTCCAAGGACCCTTATGCATTTTCTACACTGTTGATGGTCATATGTCCAGTATTTGCTCCTCTGTAATTTCATACAGGTCTTTATTGAACATTTTTCCCCTTATGTAACTATAATTTAGGTGGTGTCTGACATCACACAAATCATCATCATTACTAGTCTTGTGGTTAGACAGTATTACTGATTGCGTGCAAGATTTTGCACGGATTAAGAAGCTATTTTTTTCCAAAGCGAGATATATCTCCTGGTGCCATTTCTCCTACCTTTTCTGAATTAGTTTGCAAATTTCAAAGTAATTCCCAGTAGTCCCTTTATGTTCGGCAACAAATCACATCGGTGGTTTTGGCTTTCTTTATGAAGGCATAGTTAAATCAACATCTTTTTCAAACCAGTCTGCAGGTCGATACATATACAAATCGCTTGGTATCTTATCAAAAGGGGCACCCATGACATTGAAGCTGTTAATTTTAATATTATTGATATTACATATTGTATTAAATACTTCTTCATGATTATTATTAGATATCCATGAGTGACATTTTTCATTTTCAAGTTTCATTCTTATTTCTTTTATCTCATCATACCATTGAAATGCTTTATATAGCTTATAATCAGTATCTATTGGAATTTGGGTTACATGAAGGATTCGAAGTTTCCCTGTGTGGGTAACACAGGGAAACTTCGAATCCTTACTTTAATTTGAAACATTAGTAGAGTGGTCGGCAACGGAATTTTCCTTAAATAAATCAGCAGAGGTCGTCAATGGTGTTTACCATCTAATCCACGGGTTCATGGAACATTAACTTTATTACTTAATTTTTTTATGGGGAGGGAAGAGGTAATAACGATAATAAAAAAAACAATAGAAC
>NC_090744.1:85765935-85823435 GCF_036898095.1 Palaemon carinicauda | reverse complement strand
TTGTCAAACGCCTATTGGCACGTTCCAATCAACCGTCGACTCTCCCCCTACCTAGGGTTCAGACTACAACGAAGACTATACGCCTTCGGAGCCATACCATTCGGGCTAAATATAGCCCCAAGGATTTTCACGAAGCTTGCGAGCGTAGCTCTCAAACAATTACGCCTAAAGGGAATTCAGGTAGTAGCCTACCTGGACGACTGGCTGGTGTGGGCAGCATCTGAGACAGAATGCTTGCAAGCTTCCAGTCAAGTGATCCAGTTCCTAGAGTATCTAGGCTTCAAGATCAACAGAAAAATGTCTCGACTTTCTCCATCTCAAAAGTTCCAGTGGCTGGGAATCCACTGGGACCTAATGTCACACCGTTTCTCCATCCCGGCGAAGAAAAGGAAGGAGATAGCTGGTTCTGTCAAGAGACTTCTAGATTCCGAAAGGATATGAAGACGCGAACAGGAGCGGGTACTAGGCTCTCTCCAGTTTGCTTCGGTGACAGTCCCAGTGCTAAGAGCACAGCTAAAGGATGCAACCGGAGTTTGGAGAAGTTATGCATCAAACGCGCGAAGAGATCTGAGAAGACCAGTTCCGCTTCGGCTACGTACTCTTCTCAGGCCTTGGTCCCAAGCCAGACATCTAAAGAAGTCGGTTCTTCTTCAGCCACCTCCCCCGTCGGTGACGATTCACTCAGACGCCTCGAAGGAGGGATGGGGAGGTCACTCTCATCGGAAAAAAGTCCAGGGGACTTGGTCCAAGCTATTCAAGACCTTTCACATAAACTTTCTAGAAGCTATGGCAGTGCTCCTTACCTTAAAGAAAGTTTCCCCGCGTCACTCGATCCACATAAGGTTGGTGATGGACAGCGAGGTAGTTGTGAGATGCTTGAATCGACAAGGATCGAGGTCACCACCTCTCAACCAGGTGATGTTGGCCATCTTCCGATTGGCGGAAAAGAAGAAGTGGTACCTGTCGGCAGTTCACCTTCAAGGAGTCCGCAATGTGACAGCGGAGACTCTATCCAGGTTCACACCGATAGAGTCGGAATGGTCCTTAGACGCAGGATCATTCTCCTTCATTCTGAATCAAGTCCCAGAACTGCAGATAGACCTCTTTGCAACGAAAGACAACAAGAAGTTGCCCCTGTACGTGTCCCCGTACGAGGACCCCTTAGCGGAAGCAGTGGACGCGTTGTCCCTCGACTGGAACAGATGGTCCAGGATTTATCTGTTCCCTCCTCACAACCTTCTGTTGAGGGTCCTCAACAAACTGAGATCCTTCAAGGGGGTAGCGGCAATAGTGGCCCACAAGTGGCCGAACAGCGTGTGGTTACCCCTGGCATTGGAACTACGGTTGAAGTTTGTACCGCTACCAGATCCAGTTCTGACCCAGCGAGTCCAGAAGTCGACTGTCTGCGCTTCATTACTGAAAACCCGGACCCTGCAGCTCATGATTTTCTCTCTCTAGCGGTGAGAAAGCGTTTCGGGATTTCGAAAGCCAGCATAGACTTCCTAGAGGAATATAAGTGCAAATCTACTAGAAGGCAATATGAGTCATCTTGGAGAAAATGGGTGGCCTTTGTCAAGGCGAAGAATCCGCAGGAGATCTCGACAGACTTCTGCTTATCTTTCTTCATCCACCTCCATGGTCAAGGGTTGGCAGCTAACACGATTTCGGCGTGTAAGTCTGCGTTGACAAGACCCATTCTATATGCCTTCCAGGTCGACCTAGGTAACAAGATCTTTAATAAAGTTCCGAAAGCCTGTGCTAGGCTCAGACCTTCAGCACCTCCAAAGCCCATTTCATGGTCTTTAGACAAAGTTCTTCATTTTGCTTCTCTGTTGAGCAATGAGGAGTGTGCGTTAAAGGATTTGACACAAAAAGTTATTTTCCTATTTGCACTCGCGTCCGGGGCCAGGGTTAGTGAGATTGTAGCCCTCTCGAGAGAGGCAGGTCGTGTTCAGTTCCTGGATGGGGGAGAACTGAACCTGTTTCCGGATCCTACGTTTCTCGCCAACAATGAGTTACCCACCAACAGGTGGGGTCCCTGGAGAATCTGCCCTCTGAAAGAAGATGCATCTCTATGTCCAGTAGAATGCCTAAAGGTCTATCTTCATAGAACTTCAGACTTCAAGGGTGGTCAACTATTCAGGGGAGAAACATCAGGCTCAAATTTATCTCTGAATCAACTCAGAGCGAAAATCACATATTTTATTCGCAGAGCGGATCCTGACAGTACACCCGCAGGTCACGATCCAAGGAAAGTTGCCCCATCCTTAAATTTCTTTAATTGTATGGATTTTTAACATCTCCGTTCATACACTGGCTGGAAGTCTTCCAGAGTGTTCTTTCGCCACTATGCGAAGCAAGTAGAGGAACTAAAGAGATCTGTGGTAGCAGTGGGTCGCGTCGTTAACCCTACTGTTTAACTCTGCGAGGAACAGTGGTTTTAATTGGGACGATTAATTCCAGGGTGAGTGTGTATTTACATACTGTACTACAAACTAAGT
Source organism: Palaemon carinicauda (assembly GCF_036898095.1). Classification (NCBI taxonomy): domain Eukaryota; kingdom Metazoa; phylum Arthropoda; class Malacostraca; order Decapoda; family Palaemonidae; genus Palaemon; species Palaemon carinicauda. The sequence goes on along the minus strand of NC_090744.1, from coordinate 85,820,934 downwards.
GAGGGCACTGAGTTGCCCACGTAGACTGTTCCATTTCCGAAGGTGAACTTAGCATAAGTGCAGACATGTGTGCCGAGCGTTTCTAACGATAATGTGATTGATTTGTAATACAGACTTTTATGACTTTGATACCTTGGTATCTTAAAAGTGGCATTAATGTTTTTTCTTTCAGATAAACAAGTTCTGTTTACTATCATACTTATGCTTAAAGTTTTGGGTTATCCTCTTCTTATATATATATATATATATATATATATATATATATATATATATATATATATATATATATATATATATATATATATATATATATATATAATTGTTGTTAACCTGTCTATTTATTGTCTGTCAATAAACTTGTTCTTGAGAACCTTGCGTCTCCTTCACCTGTGTCAATTTATTGGTATAATTGAGCATTCATTCTATGTACTTTATCTGGGATAATTCTAATAGAATTGTTCCTTTATGCAAGCTATGTTGCATTGGTTTATGCTTTCCCTTAACGGGAGGACTCCGTCCCATAAGGGGACGGTGGCGGTTTTGCAAGTTTCCTCCTATGTGGATATGAACCTTTGTCCAATACAAGTATTGTGCGGAGAACGGGTCGATATTTCATGTTGACGCAGTGGTTCTTTACAAACTATGCTTTACTTAATATAGGGTGAGACCACTATATTAGCTTGCGTGGTATTCATACATAGGTATATGTACTCTTCGAGACTTTTCCAGAGTCTAGTAGGACTCTTCCCTGTAGGGGGCAGGAAGCTCTAACATGGTTTATAGTTAGTTGAAAAGATGTATAACGGTAACATCTTAGGTCTCTAACTCTAGTCGACCGGGGAAAAATTACCTCCAGGGAGTACGTCACGTTCTGAGAATCCACAGATACAGTAATGCTCTGGTATACTTCCATCAGGACGACATGGCTTGAGCCCAAAAAACGGATTTTGAGCGAAGCGAAAAATCTATTTTTGGGTGAGATGGCCATGTCGTCCTGATGAACCCGCCCTTCCCTTTCTATGAAAGGGCTGTAGGACCCCTCCCTACATACAGTATCTGTAGCACCTCGTGTACGCTACAAGGAATACAGATGGCGCCAGGATTGGCGCCAGGCACGCTTACGAAACTGGAGAATAGGGAGCCTTGGGAGCGGCTCCCCCTTTTTCTTTCCCGTTTTCGTTTCTTGCCAATTGACCCCTCTATACGTAATCTCTGTTTGGGGTGCAGATTGCCATGTGGCGTGTCAAGAATACGTCCTCTGATATGTCGCGATATCCCTTTCATGAGGGATATTCGCTCCAGGAGTTAGAATTCTGGGTACCTTAAGGTAAATTCTCTGGGAATATCGCCGTAGTTGTAATATACCCTAGGAAGCTACCCTATAGGAACTTCCATCAGGACGACATGGCCATCTCACCTAAAAATAGATTTTTCGCTTCGCTCAAAATCCGTTATATATATATATATATATATATATATATATATATATATATATATATATATATATATATATATATACATATATATATATATATATATATATATATATATATATATATATATATATATATATATATATATATATATATACATATATATATATATTTAGACATATGGGAACATTGGATATAGTTATTGACAATTGAATGCCTTGATGTGTTCGCTTTTTTTTTTTGTTAGCAACTAAGTGGCCATCAGTCAAAGTATGACACCCAAAGCACAGGAATAACTGGAACCTCAGAGTGATTTTGGTTCTGGGATAACAAACTCATTATAATAATTAAAAAAAAAATGAAGGTGGTATGTTCTGCAACCATCACTAAAAGGGAAAAGCCATGTAGCTTAAAAGAAAAAAAAAATATGTTAGGGGATGGGGTTGACAACTTCTCCCTAAAAACTTTCAAAGAATTAAAAGGCTCAACTCCTCTCGAACTACGCTCTTCAAATGGGGAAAATACATTTTGTGAATTATAACATGAAGGTTCTTAGATGGAATTGGATTCCAAAATCAAACGTTGTCACTTCACTCTTGAAATGTGGTGATAACCGCTTTTAAGGGTGCTGGTGAAATAATTTATGAAAAACAAAGAGAACAAACGTAATGGCAAATTTTGAAAGTCATTATTAAGAATGAGAGAAAAATACATGATTATTGAGTTTACGATTTTTATAAAGCTATGAAAAGTCATGGCAGAAAAATTACCTGTAAAACATAATGTAAATGACCTCGTGAATATAAATTCTTGTCATTTATATTTCTTTGCGCTTCGGGTAGTGTTATGGACTTCGCAAAAGTGGGCATGATGGCCTTGTTTCAACTATACCCAGTTAGTGTGGAGAATAAACATCGCCGTCCATCTTCTCTTAATGATACATGCAATTCACAATAGAAGCAATATATTTTCAAGTTACTGTTATTATGGAAATATTCATTGTGTATGTATAAAAGAAAGTTTTGAACTGGGAAGCTGTGTGTTTAAATGGCCTAATGAGGTTGGTTATGAAAGACTGACTTGATAAGCATTGGACAGAGCTAGAAGTTAAGGATACATACTTACAAAATAAGTTGCAAGCTCTCCCCACCCCCGACCTTTTCGTGCCCACATCAGACTCTGGTAACCACCTGATAATGGGTAATAGTACGGTAGAAAACCACGAAACGTGCAAACAGTAACCTAGAATTATTATTATTATTACTATTATTATTATTATTATTATTATTATTATTATTATTATCAAAAGCTAAGCTATAACCCTAGTTGGAAAAGCAAGATGCTATAAGCTTATGAGTTGTAATAGATAAACCAAAAGGCAAATATTATTCGACTTAGTTCTCGGTTTGCTCTAAAACAGACGTTTTCCCTATGATTTAGAGTCTAGTGTAACATAGTTCCTAAATAGATTAACCATAATAGTAATTTATCTATATTTTTCCTAGCAGTTGTTATTGATTTCTGTCTTGGTAATAGTTCACATCAATTATAGGTCTACAATTTTACCATGTACTAATCAACTATTATCCCCTTCTCTGCTAACACCGTTCGAGGATGCGGTTATTCTATTTTACGTTTTCAAACTGTGTTTAGAGAACATCTTTATTCTTTTACCTACGCATTCGTACACTGGCCAAAATGAATTGGAAGGGTATCCGAGGATAACCTCATATCAAAGCAATTGATACTACAAATTAAATGGAGAGAGAGAGAGAGAGAGAGAGAGAGAGAGAGAGAGAGAGAGAGAGAGAGAGAGAGAGAGAGAGAGAGAGAGAACAGGCGAATATTTACACTTGAATTACACGTTGTTACCACCATCACCTGGCGTTTCTGATATAAATACTTGTAATCTCAATGAAGTCACGCTGCACCTAACATTAGTAAATATCTGAATTGACAATTAATTAGGGCTTCTGATTAATGGAGTCAAAACATAAATTGCAAAACATTAGAATACTTTCCATCTCAACTTGGACACCATCATAAACAGTATCAGGTTATCTTAGTCATTACCATGGCTTACTTTCGGTTACTGTAGTCTTTACCACTGATTTTCTTTTGTCTTTAGCATGGAGGTGCACTTGGTTGATTTAATCTTTACCATAGCCAGATAATCGTTTACTTCAGCCATTACTATGGCTACACAGGAGGTTACTTTAGTCTTTACTATAGGTACAACCTCGGTTACTTTAGTGTTTACCATATATACGCACTCCTTTACTTTAGTCTTTACCAGAGATACACACTCGGTTACTTTAGGCTTTAACATGGCAACAAACTCTTTTACTTCAGTTTACCAAGACTACACACTAAGTTAACTTATTCTTTATCATGGCTACACACTTAGTTACTGTATTTTTTTACGATAGCTACACACTCAGTTACTTTATTCATTACCATGGACACCCACACAGTTATTTGACAAAATGTTATCTGAAGATTTACAAAAATACATTAAAACTCTAAACAAAATGCAATATTAAACTTCCTCGTAGATTATGCGGTTGGTTATTAATTTGAACCAGGAAATAATAAGAATTTTTCACTTATAAACAATCTTGAACACAAAACATTATTAGGATTTCCTACCTTTAATTAATCTAGTCAGGATAGCAAAATAGCAAATTTCCTCTAATTAGAGTTAAGTTCTCGTTAGAACAGGAATCAGACACATTGTGTAATTCTTGAAATGACATATTTATAATTCGTGTGTTCTATTTAGCGTGGGAGATAAAAATCAGTTTGATTTTGCGATGTGATGTTGACACTCAAAAACAATAACATACAAGCACACAAAAAAACGTATACACGCACACACATACACACACACACACACACACACACACACACATATATATATATATATATATATATATATATATATATATATATATATATATATATATGCATATATATACATATATATAAGTATATATATATATATATATATATATATATATATATATATATATATATATATATATATATATATATTTGGGCTCAAGCCATGTCGTCCTGATGGAAGTTCCTATAGGGTAGCTTCCTAGGGTATATTACAACTACGGCGATATTCCCAGAGAATTTACCTTAAGGTACCAGAATTCTAACTCCTGGAGCGAGTATCCCTCCTGAAAGGGATATCGCGACATATCAGAGGACGTATTCTTGACACGGCACATGGCAATCTGCACCCCGAACAGAGATTTCATCTCGCAAGGGGCGATTGGCAAGAAACGAATTCTGGAAAGAAAAAGGGGGAGCCGCTCCCAAGGCTCCCTATCTTCCGATTCGTATGCGTGCCTGGCGCCAATCCTGGCGCCATCTGCATTCCATTTTGCATAGCTTAACAACTCGGTGTTTTTTCCTGTGTTTCTCGCAAATCTTGGATTTATTCTACTTTTCATGGCTTCTCCGTCGTCGTCAGCCTCTGATAAGTTGAGTATAATGTCTTTTATGTATAAATGTAGGCTCTTGGTAAATTTTTGAGTGATTAATAGGATTAATCTTTGATACAAGAGCTGTAGCCTACCGGAGGCGTCATGGACGCTGTCGCTCGCTAGGTATAAGTTTAGTTAGTCAGAGCGACATTCCCGGTTGTTTTGCTTTAATAAATTTTAGCTATTTAGCATTTCATAGGATTTCCTTTCGTGCTTAGTATTATTTTGGCGAAGTATTCGCCATTCTGGCCTACGCTAGGCCATGTAGCCTAGTCGTTTGGTCCTAGTACTTCATGCATGATTTTGGTTTTTCCGAGTGTAATAAGAATTTTATTGAAGCTTTAGGCTATGTTTTATACATTTAAGATTGTGTGGAATATTTCCAAGATAGTATACGAGTGAGTTTCTGTGATTTAGGTAATCGATTCTCTTGGTGCCTAGGCTAAGTTGCTTATGGAGCCTTAGTATAATTTCTCCCCGGTTGCTTTCTTTTCTTCGGAGAAGGTCTGCAATCCCTTTCCCTCTGTTTAAGCCTTGGGCTTATCCCTAAGTGGTTTTTTCCGAATCAATTTTCGATAAAACTTTACTGGGGTGTTACTGTACCTTCCTGTTCCAGTAAGTCTGGTTCAAAGAGGGACAGAACAACAGAGTTTTTAGTCTGAGTCTGTGCTTGTCTGGCTTGGGGTAGAGTCTCCCTCGCTGGCCTGACACAGACAAAGGTGGCTTAGCCTCCTTAGGTCACTACCGAAGGTTTCTGTGGATATGATTCCTTCTTTTGTGATCTACCAGACTAGTCCTTGTTGCTGTTCTCGGGGGAGGATAAGTTTCTTTCCCTGGGAGTGGCAACACCTTCCTTGCTTTGGTGCTCTGGGAGCTGGCAAATATTGATGGCCTCCCCCCTTAGATCTCCCTTAGGCTAAGATAAGTTTCTTGGCTGCGGGTGATCCGTCACTAAAGCAAGGTTGGTAGGACCCTCTTTTGTCCCTTCCCCCTCTATCTCCGTAATGGCCTAGCCATTACAGTACTGTACGTCGTTCTACATCTGGACCTAGTATAGGTTAGGATGTGGAATTGACTCAGCCCCCTGCCGGCCGGCACAAGGGTCTTATATTTTGAGTGCTGCCCGGACCTCCCTTGGTCCCTCATCCATGCCTGCCTGTAGAGCCAGACGGCATTGGCCAGGAAGCCTGAATTAGTTTCTCCCCTTCCTTATATGCACTCTTTCGGATTGCCGGGCTTGGAGGTAGTGTACACTCTTATCCCGGCATCCATCCTATTTTTCTTCTAGTGCTGTACCCGACCCGGCTGCCGGCCTATGAGGCCGGCAGCCGGGCAGGTGTAGTCCTCTGGTTCTTTTGCTGCCGGCTGGCATCGGTCCTGTACCTTTGCCGGCCGGCTAATGTCAGCCCTTGTCTGCCGGTCACCAAGAGTGTGGCCAGCAGCTGGGTGCTACCTTGTGTAGTTGCCGGCCGGCAGCCATTGCCGGCCGACATTGGATGTTGCCGGCCGGCAATTGCTGCCGACCGGCACATGCATTTGAACCAGCGTTCTGCCGCCTTATAGCTGTTAAGTAGTATACTTTAAAGCTGCCGGCCGGCACGTATCCTCCTATACTGTACTAGTATTCTTCAGTGTAATATATACAGTAAGAGGAAAACTATAGTATGGGTTTTGGTAGAGCACTGTGTGTTCTAACACTTTTGTGTTTTCCTGCACAGTCCTTTCCTGTTGCCCTACAGATAGGAAAGTGAGTTCTTTCCTGTCTATTATCCAGGATTTTAAAATCATTGCTTAGGTGTGAGCTCCACCTGTTTCCTCTGGAAACTTTGCATTGGTTACTCTAGAAGAGATTAACCATCTGATTTTATTATCTGGAAGGCTGCAACAATGGGTTGTGAGGGAAACACAAGTGTGTGTCTTTCCTTTCTGAATTGTTATGCTATACTATGCATATCCAGTGATACATAGTTCACTTGATACTCATGGAAATTTCTTCTCTTTACAGAAGGACCCTCCGAAGTGCGGAAGTGCTTTCTGCAACGTCCGCAGCAAGAACCTCTGCGGACATGAGTTTTGTAGGAGACACGCAGCATGCGCTGTCTCCAAGGATGATCTCCGGTATTGGGACCCTCAGGTATGTACTGTGTGCACTAACCTGATTACTGAGGCCTTTGATTCCCCTAGGTCGGCGGAATCAAGGGATATAGCTAGGAAGAAGCTTCGTACCTGGGTAAGGGGCTTCCAAAAGAACACTTCTGGCCCTTATCTTCCAAGTGAGAAGATGAGGGCGTATCTTTTCCCTAGGGCATCAGCTGATGCAGTGATTCCCCAGCCTCAAGAGGAGATCCCCCAAGTTCAGATCCAGGTGGATGCTGAAGTCGCGGTCGCGATGCAAGACATCCAGTTAGATGACAGGATGTCTGATGTGGACGAGTGTCTGGAGGAAGACCTCCTGGCAGAAGCCCAGGATGAAGTTCAAGCCCCAGACGTTGTAGAGGTAGAGGTCGACGAGGTGTCGGCTACTCCGGTTCAGATTCCAGAGCCTATTCCCTCAACATCGGCCGGTCTCCCAGTAGAGCTGGGACAGGCCCTCTCTTCTATTGTTGGAATGATCCAACAAATGCAGAAGGAGAATCAGGAGAAGGCGGCTGCAATGGAACTGCGAATGCAGTGCCTTGCAGAATCACATGGGCCCCAGAAAAAGCTCAATGTGAAAGACCTTCCCTTGTGCTCAGATGCTAACCCATGGAGGTATGCTGAGCACATGCCGATGACGACTGGAAAGATCGTCATCTCGGATAAGCTGGGCTCAGTTCCCCTGGAGGAGGTGGAATTCTGGCCAAGCAAGGCATCATATCCGGACTGTTATGTCCGACTGAGGAAGGAACCAGCTTCAAAGGAGGAGACAGAGCCGAAGGAGGTCATAGTGTTGGACCATGCTAAGGCTCAAGCTCTACTTTCATCCTCGATGAAAGAGAGGGGCTTCTCTAACTCAAAGGTAGCCGCATTGAACAGGAAGCTCCCTTCCTTTGTGTCCTCGCCTACTAGAGCCTTCCCCTTTTTACAGAAAGGGTTTGCGGCTGTACTAAAAGCAGTCGAGGCCGGCAAGCCTTGCCCCTCCCTAGAGGAGTGTAAACCCTTTTCGCTGGCCCTACCTATGGACCACAAAGACTGGAAGGATGTCCATCTTACGTTCTCAGTTGGAAAGTTGGAGGCTGATATTGCCGGACGTCAGTTCGGCGAGGACCTCCCTAAGCTGTCTGACTTTCTTTTGCGAAGAGAGTTCGAGACAAAAGAAAGACTGGCTGCCTCAATGTCTCTTCAGACTACTCTCGAGACGATGGCAAGTGACCCCAAGGTCCATGAAATGTTCATGGTGGTGGCCAAGACTCATCTGGCCACAGTGACGAAGGACCTTTATGGCTTCGTCAAGGCAAGGAGAGCTTGTAGGGAGTTCGTGTTCACCTCGGCTACGGTGAGTCACGAGCCAAGGAAACTAATCTCCTCCAACATTTGGGGAAAAGACCTTTTCCCTACCGACTTGGTCAAAGAAGTTGTTGATAAGGCTGCCTTGGAGAATAGAAACCTTCTCCAGAAGTGGGGCCTGGCTATCAAAAGAAAGTCTTCCCCGGATGAGGGTCCTCAACCAAAGAGGAAGACTATGAGGACTAGGCTACCGTCTAGGCCAGCCAAGCCTGTTAGACAGCAACAGCAACTACAATTGCCATTGCCCCCAGTGCCCCAGATCGTGGCACATACCCCAACCACTTTTCAGTGGGTACCCCAGGCCGTGTCGACACAGTCCACGGCATTCACCCCAGCGTTCGAAGGGCAGTCTACTTCCTTTCGAGCAAAGCCTAGAGGAGCAGCCAGAGGCTCGTCTAGACGCCCCTCAAGGGGGAGGGGATTCAAGGGTGGTCGTGGTCAGGAAGGCAAGACCTCAGGACGGCAGTCCAAGTGAGGTGATACCGGTAGGAGGGAGACTTCTGAAATTTCGGGATCGGTGGACCTTCGATCCCTGGGCCCACAGCCTACTCAAGAACGGACTGGGCTGGAGCTAGTACAGCACTCCACCCCCGTGCCTTCAGTTTTTCCAACACTCCACCCCCGTTATGGAGGAGTACGTTCAAGAACTGTTGGAGAAAAAAGGTGATCCGAAGGGCGAAGCCCATCAATTTCTAAGGGAGGCTGTTTTGTGTTCCCAAGAAAGACTTGGAAAAGCTCAGAGTCATTCTGGACTTGTCGCCACTCAACAAGTTCATAGTGAATTGCAAATTCAAAATGCTAACACTGCAACACATAAGGACCTTACTGCCCAAGAGGGCATATTCCGTCTCTATAGACTTGTCAGACGCCTATTGGCACATTCAAATTAGCCATCGACTCTCCCCCTACCTAGGGTTCAGGCTACAACGATGACTATACGCCTTCGGAGCCATGCCATTCGGGCTAAACATAGCCCCAAGGATTTTTACGAAGCTTGCGAGCGTAGCTCTCAAACAATTACGCCTAAAGGGAATTCAGGTAGTAGCCTACCTGGACGACTGGTTGGTGTGGGCAGCATCCGAGACAGAATGCTTGCAAGCTTCCAGTCAAGTGATCCAGTTCCTAGAGTACCTAGGCTTCAAGATCAACAGAAAAAAGTCTCGACTTTCTCCATCTCAAAAGTTCCAGTGGCTGGGAATCCACTGGGACCTTTTGTCACACCGTTTCTCCATCCCGGCGAAGAAAAGGAAGGAGATAGCTGGTTCTGTCAAGAGACTTCTAGATTCCGAAAGGATATCAAGACGCGAGCAGGAGAGGGTACTGCGCTCTCTCCAGTTTGCTTCGGTGACAGACCCAGTGCTAAGAGCACAGCTAAAGGATGCAATCGGAGTTTGGAGAAGTTATGCATCAAACGCGCGAAGAGATCTGAGAAGACCAGTGCCGCCTCGGCTACGTAATCTTCTCAGGCCTTGGTCCCAAGCCAGACATCTAAAGAAGTCGGTTCTTCTTCAGCCACCTCCGCCGTCGGTGACGATTCACTCAGACGCCTCGAAGGAGGGATGGGGAGGTCACTCTCATCGGAAAAAAAGTCCAGGGGACTTGGTCCAAGCTATTCAAGACCTTTCACATAAAACTTTCTAGAAGCTATGGTAGTGCTCCTTACCTTAAAGAAAGTCTCCCCGCGTCACTCGATCCACATAAGGTTGGTGATGGACAGCGAGGTAGTTGTGAGATACTTGAATCGACAAGGATCTAGGTCACCACCTCTCAACCAGGTGATGTTGGCCATCTTCCGATTGGCGGAAAAGGAGAAGTGGTACCTGTCGGCAGTTCACCTTCAAGGAGTCCGCAATGTGACAGCGGACGCTCTATCCAGGTTCACACCGATAGAGTCGGAATGGTCCTTAGACGCAGGATCATTCTTCATTCTGAATCAAGTCCCAGAACTGCAGATAAACCTCTTTGCGACGAAAGACGACAAGAAGTTGCCCCTGTACGTGCCCCGTACGAGGACCCCTTAGCGGAAGCAGTGGACGCAATGTCCCTCGACTGGAACAGATGGTCCAAGATTTATCTGTTCCCTCCTCATAACCTTCTGTTAAGGGTCCTCAACAAACTGAGATCCTTCAAGGGGTAGCGGCAATAGTGGCCCACAAGTGGCCGAACAGCGTGTGGTTCCCCCTGGCATTGGAACTGTAGCTGAAATTTGTACCGCTACCAGATCCAGTTCTGACCCAGCGAGTCCAGAAGTCAACTGTCTGCGCTTTATTACAGAAAACCCGGACCCTGCAGCTCATGATTTTCTCTCCCTAACGGTGAGAAAGCGTTTCGGGATTTCGAAAGCCAGCATAGACTTCCTTGAGGAATATAAGTGCAAATCTACTAGAAGGCAATATGAGTCATCTTGGAGAAAATGGGTGGCCTTTTGTCAAGGCGAAGAATCCGCAGGAGATCTTGACAGACTTCTGCTTATCTTTCTTCTCCTCCTCCATGGTCAAGGATTGGCAGCTAACACGATTTCAGCGTGTAAGTCTGCTTTGACAAGACCCATTCTATATGCCTTCCAGGTCGACCTAGGTAACGAGATCTTTAATAAAGTCCCGAAAGCCTGCGCTAAGCTCAGACCTTCAGCACCTCCAAAGCCCATTTCATGGTCTTTAGACAAGTTCTTCATTTCGCTTCTCTGTTGAGCAATGAAGAGTGTGCGTTAAAGGATTTGACACAAAGAGTTATTTTCCTATTTTGCACTTGCGTCCGGGGCCAGGGTTAGTGAGATTGTAGCCCTCTCGAGAGAGGCAGGTCGTGTTCAGTTCCTGGATGGGGGAGAACTGAACCTGTTTCCGGATCCTACGTTTCTCGCCAAGAATGAGTTACCCACCAACAGGTGGGGTCCCTGGAGAATCTGCCCTCTGAAAGAAGATGCATCTCTATGTTCAGTAGAATGCCTAAAGGTCTATCTTCATAGAACTTCAGACTTCAAGGGTGATCAACTATTCAGGGGAGAAACATCAGGCTCAAATTTATCTCTGAATCAACTCAGAGCGAAAATCACATATTTTATTCGCAGAGCGGATCCTGACAGTACACCCGCAGGTCACGATCCGAGGAAAGTTGCCTCATCCTTAAATTTCTTTAATTGTATGGATTTTGAACATATCCGTTCATACACTGGCTGGAAGTCTTCCAGAATGTTCTTTCGCCACTATGCGAAGCAAGTAGAGGAACTAAAGAGATCTGTGGTAGCAGTGGGTCGCGGTGTTAACCCTACTGTTTAACTCTGCGAGGAACAGTGGTCTTAATTGGGACGATTAATTCCAGGGTGAGTGTGTAGTTACATACTGTACTACAAACTAAGTGAGGGCACTGTGTTGCCCATGTAGACTGTTCCATTTCCGAAGGTGAACTTAGCATAAGTGCAGACATGTGTGCCGAGCATTTCTAACGCTAATGTCATTGATTTGTAATACAGACTTTTATGACTTTGATACCTCGGTATCTTAAGAGTGGCATTTAATGTTTTTTTCTTTCAGACAAACAAGTTCTGTTTACTATCATACTTATGCTTAAAGTTTTGGGTTATCCTCTTCTTATGTATATATATATATATATATATATATATATATATATATATATATATATATATATATATATATATATATTTATATAATTGTGGTTAACCTGTCTATTTATTGCCTGTCAATAAACTGGTTCTTGAGAACCTTGCGTCTCCTTCACCTGTGTCAATTTATTGGTATAATTGAGCATTCATCCTATGTACCTTATCTGGGATAATTCTAATAGAATTGTTCCTTTATGCAAGCTATGTTGCATTGGTTTTCCTCCTATGCGGATATAAAACCTTTGTCCAATACAAGTATTGTGCGGAGAATTGGTCGATATTTCATATTGACGCAGTGATTCCCTACAAACAATGCTTTACTTAATATAGGGCGAGACCACTATATTAGCTTGCCTGGTATTCATACATAGGTATATGTACTCTTCGAGACTTTTCCAGAGTCTAGTAGGACTCTTCCCTGTAGGGGGCAGGAAGCTCTAACATGGTTTATAGTTAGTTGAAAAGATGTATAACGGTAACATCTTAGGTCTCTAGGTCTAGTCGACCGGGAAAAATTACATCAGGGGAGTACGGCACGTTCTGAGAATCCACAGATACAGTAATGCTCTGGTATACTTCCATCAGGACGACATGGCTTGAGCCCAAAAAACGGATTTTGAGCGAAGCGAAAAATCTATTTTTGGGTGAGATGGCCATGTCGTCCTGATGGACCCGCCCTTGCCTTTCTAAGAAAGGGCTGTAAGACCCCTCCCTACATACAGTATCTGTAGCACCTCGTGTACGCTACAAGGAATACAGATGGCGCCAAGATTGGCGCCAGGCACGCATACGAATCGGAAGATAGGGAGCCTTGGGAGCGGCTCCCCCTTTTTCTTTCCCGAATTCGTTTCTTGCCAATCGCCCCTTGCGAGATGAAATCTCTGTTCGGGGTGCAGATTGCCATGTGGCGTGTCAAGAATAGGTCCTCTGATATGTCGCGATATCCCTTTCAGGAGGGATACTCGCTCCAGGAGTTAGAATTCTGGTACCTTAAGGTAAATTCTCTGGGAATATCGCCGTAGTTGTAATATACCCTAGGAAGCTACCCTATAGGAACTTCCATCAGGACGACATGGCCATCTCACCCAAAAATAGATTTTTCGCTTCGCTCAAAATCCGTATATATATATATATATATATATATATATATATATATATATATATATATATGTATACATATGTATATATGTATTTATATATATATATATATATATATATATATATATATACATATGTATATATGTATTTATATATATATATATATATATATATATATATATATATATATACATACATGCATATATATACATATATAAATATATATATATATATATATATATATATATATATATATATATATATATATATATATATATATATATATATATATATATATATATACATATATATATATATATATATATATATATATATATATATATATACATATATAAATACATATATATATATATATATATATTTATATATATACATATATATATATATATATATATATATATATATATGTATATATATATATATATATATATATATAAGACAGAAGCCGCAAAATATCCTTCTTCTCCTCTCCGTTTAGGATTTTATGATCTTTCTACGTTAGTCTATTCTCTAGAATATTTTTTTTTTATCGTCAATCCATCCTCTTCTATACTTTCTGCTTTGTTTGCAATCTCTATGGTCGCATTCTGTTATTCTTTTTGTCTGTTGATTATTTGTCCCTTTCATTTCATGGCCTGCCTTCATTAATGATATAGCTTTTATATGAAAAAGAAATGAATCATTAAATAAAGAAAAAGGTACGTAGATAATCGATTCTAAGTAAATTGATTTCATTTTGAAATATTCTCTTCCTCTGGCACGGTATCCTCTCCCGGACCATTTTCTCCTCCTCCTCCTCCTCCTCCTCCTCCTCTTCATCCTCTTCCTCCTCCTCCTCCTCCTCCTTCTCCTTCTCCTCCTCTTATTTTAGAAAGATTTTTGGGGAAAAGAGATATCTTCTTCCTAATCCATTCCCAAATAAATTGTTTTATTAGACTCCAATAGAGTCATCTGGAATACATCATGAGGTCTGGCAAAGGCCTAAAATTCAAATAATTTCGATGAATTTAAAAAATCTAATTCTTTATAGCAGTGAAAAGAGACTTCCAATTTATAGCAAAGGTTTGATCAATATGGAATTTTACGAAGTTGAAGCAATGAAATGGTAAAGCAAAAAAGGAAAATATTGGTAAAAAGAAAATAAATTTTCAGAACATATATTTTTGAAACCAAAATAATTACATGACGACTGAATGAATATGATAAATAATTCAATTTAACTTATGGTCCCTCTCAGATTTTTTTATTTATTCAAATAATGATATTATGTAAATGAAAAAAGGAATAATTCTCAAAAGTTTTAGCAAATGTAATGTAGGATTCATTCTATATGATTTAGGAAAATTATAAGCAGAAATTGAAAGTGAATAAATATAAAAAAGAGGAATTTCATCCGAAGTAGAAAAAAACTTATGTACTTCATTTCAAAGGTCAAAGAAAAACGAATTTATTGTACTGTAATAAGCAAGGCACATACAAATAAGCAACGATCATTCTCATTTTTTTTTCCACGCAGCTTGCATAGTTAGCACCATCGAACTTCAGTCAACTTGAACGACAAAAGCGGTTACATATAACTCATGCTAATTCATACATGATTTCTTTGGTGTTGTATTTCTATGAAAGTGTCAGCCTTATTGATTAAAGCCATTAAGCGTATGCAAGTAACTTCCACCCTTAAGTGGCCCTTTGAGGGCATATAAATACCTGTGTTGTACAATAAATAAATTTAGTTTTTTTCGAGCTCATCAATCATTCATACCTCCATCGAGCGCGTCAAATTAGTGGCCTGATGAATGCCGGAAACGCCCTACTTGCCTCCCACCCCACCGCTTCGCCTGCTTTATCCTCATACGATGTAAACCACCGAACCTGACTCATCTGTCCATGTTCTCCCCAAGTTCACACATGAAACCAAATATGCCTACGATGTAATAATAATAATAATAATAATAATAATAATAATAAAAAATATATATATGTATATATATATATATATATATATATATATATATATATCTATATATATATATTTACATATATCTATATATATATATATATATATATATATATATATATATATATATATATTTATATATATATATATATATATATATATATATATATATATATATATATATATATATATATATATATATATATATATATATATATATATATACTAGAGGGGCACTCAGTAGATACCATACCTCCGACACGGCAACTTATTTCTCGAGTTCAGGGTTATTTTGGTTGACCTTTTGCTACACCTTTACCTTGACTTATGACTGAGGACTTTCAAAATTGAATCTCTTCCAACTCTCACCATACTTATCAATCCATGAAAGTTTCAAAACTCTATGTGTAAAATTGTGGTCAGGAGTTTGCTCATAAACAAACTGACAAACGCAAAAACTGACAAAATTTGGGCGTAAACATAACCTCCTCTCCAACTTCGTTGGCAGAGGAAATATATATATATATATATATATATATATATATATATATATATATATATATATATATATATATATATATATAAATATTCAAATAAATATATATATATATATATATATATATATATATATATATATTTATTTATTTGAATATTTATATATATATATATATATATATATATATATATATATATATATATATATATATATATATATATATATACATATGTGTGTGTGTATGTGCGTGTGTATATATATGTATATAAATATATAGGCTATACATATATATATATATATATATATATAAATATGTATATATATATATATATATATATATATATATATACAGTATATATATGTATATATATATATATATATATATATATATATATATATATATATATATACAGTATATATATAAAGTATATATATACAAATAAATAATATATATATATATATATATATATATATATATATATATATATATATATATATCTATATACATATATATATATATATATATATATATATATATATATATATATTCAAAGCTGGTCTAGTGTAGAGTAAATAAGTTAATCTAGAATTTTATTTAAGTTTTCATATGTGCGTTGAAATGGTGAGTAGCCAGCTCTTAAGATGAGTTCCTCTCATGTAGGTATAAGCTTGCTATGTAAATTACATAAGACTTTCATTGTTAATTTCGTTAAATTTTTCATTCAAGTCAGTATATATAAATCTACGTTATTTAATTTAAAAATTAACTTTTTATTTCACATATTTTGTTACGAAGTCTTACGTATTGTGTTAAGAGTGTTATATGATCAAGCGCTTATGTAAATATATTCTATATTTTTAAAAGGTATTGCATCATGTTTGTAAGAAAATATGCATTTCTTATATGTGTCACGTGCTTTGGAATGTTTTCAAAACCCTAGTCTTAAATCTTATATTTTTTTTTACTTCGAGGACAAAGGATAGGCTGAGCTAGCTGAGACAGATTCATCTTGTGGTTGCATTGGTATGCGTCAAAAAGAGTAGTTTTTGGCAAACTTACACCCTTAGGCTAACCCCCAAGCTTCTAAATCTCGGACCTAGAATCTTCTGGAAGTAGCTAATTCACTTAAATGTCCCCTACCCCCAAAGGCTGCATAGTAGCAGAAGAGAAACATCCATCCTGTGAAAGATCCAAAGTGCCCCCCCTCTCTCTCTCTCTCCAAGTGTTTCTAATGTGTCCTCTCCAAAGTGATTTTGTGTTCCAGCATATATCGTGTGTAGTGAGTTAAAACGTTGTTGTAAATTTTGCAGATTTTGAATTTATTGTGTTTTGGTGAGTGTTGGCATTGTATAGATCTTTGTAACTGGCTCTGTTCGAGTAAATACGTGAAGTTAGTAAGTTTATCAGTTACTTTATGTAAGGGCTTTAAGAGTTTAAGCATTAGAATATAATGATTTCTTTAGTCTTAGTTCAAGGTTTTATTCGTATTTAATATTTCAAGTCAAGTGATCATGTAATTTTCAGAGTGTAATTATTTCTTTTGTCTTAGTTTAAGGTTTATTCAGATTTAATATTTCAAGTCAAGTGATTATATAATTTTCAGTGTAATTATTTCTTTTGCCCTAGTCTAAGGTTTATTCAGAATTAATATTTCGAGTCAAGTGATTATATAATTTTCAGAAATTAATATTTCGAGTCAAGTGATTGTATAATTTTCAGAGTATAATTATTTCTTTTGTCTTAGTCTAAGGTTTATTCAGATTTAATATTTCAAGTCAGGTGATTATATAATTTTCAGACTGTAATTACTTCTTTTGTCTTATTCTTGAGTTTATTCAAAATTAATATTTCGCGTCAGGTGATTGTATAATTGTATATTTTTGTAAAAATTGTATTATTTTAATAATCACTGTTTATTTCATACTCACTCGTATCCTGTTAATGAATCATATTAAGATGTGGTTTAAAATAGTTTTTAATAATAATTACCCAGTGTTGTTTTGAGTGTACTTAAGAGACCTTTGGATATTCAGTGGTTCATGTATTACTCTCTGGGGGTCATATAACTGTCTCGGAGCTCGGGTATTAATATTTTCAAGTACAACAGATATGATGTAAAAACAAACTGGTGAGTTTGGAACTAAAGAGGTTGTATGGCTTGCCAGCGGATATATGTAATATTACACTTTTGGTTCCCAGACACAGGACCATAGTATAAAATATATATATATATATATATATATATATATCGTCATTAGGAGTTTTGCTCTTAATACAGAAGGTCTTCGGACTCTCATCACGTGAACTGTTCATGCACACGCGATGAGCACTACGCACGCGACCATCTCAGTGCACACGACCAACTCTACGCGTGTCACCATTGTCATAAAGAGTTTTACTCCTATGAGAGAGAGTATTCAGTCTCTTGTTGCATGGAGTATTCGGGAGCGCGATCAGCATTAAGTGCGCGATCAGCATTAAGTGCGCGATCAGCATTAACTGCGCGACCATATCGGCGTCCGACGCCAACTGTACGCTATGTTGAACCCTCAGGCTCGCTCAGCCCACTTCCTGTTTTCTATCCAACAGGAGTTAGCGACGAGGTTCCTCACTGCACCAGTTCTGACAGAGCTCGCGATCGTACTTCACGACCCTCTATTGCTCTCCCACCTGGCTTCCATCTCTGGAACCGGCTCTTTCTCACACTGTGTCACGCGACAGAATAGCATTGTGCCACGCTTTCCAAGCACCAGCGCTCGTCTCAGTCGAGAGTGAGAGTTCTTGTGGTTTGCCATCCTCGCGGAACCAAACTCACCTAGCTTCGGTGGTTACCTCGTCCTGGGGCGAAGTAACATCTCCTTTATTTGGCTGCAGAGGGTAACTCTCCTGCAAGGAGAGACACCCTTCAGTCTCTCCAGTCTCATAGGCCTTCATCCCCTCAGAGACAGCAGTCCCCCACATGACAATGCCCAGACCCTATTCCTAAGGGTAGGCCTTTGCCGATCTTGGCTGCCGGGAAGCCTCCCATAGGCAAGAAGGTTCAGAAACCTGCTGAGGTGCCTAAAGCCTGAGTGATGCCTGCTGACTAGGGTTTTTTCTCCTTATAGGTAACTATGATATTTTTCCTTTGGGTTCTAATCATGCGTCTGGTCTCGTGAACCCCGGTGGGTTCACACGACACGATTCCTGAAGATTCCATCAGGAATCAGCGACAGAATTCCTGCTGGCTCTCATCACAACAATCCCTTAGGGTTGCGCGAAATAGAGTCACGATCCCATAGGGTCATGAGAAAGGAATTCACGTAATAAATTCAGAACCACTAGGTTCTCATTGCGCTGAATCATTCAGTTCCTGTGATCCAGAGCTTTTTTCTGAACTGTATGGTCGACTTTCGCCCCCCCTTCCTACTGGATGGGTGTTCCAGCATAGCGTGACTTGTTACATCACTCTACATTCCCAGCTAATTACTATATCAGCTAGGCTGGTCTCACCAGCACCGATCCTTTCATTTCCGAACGAACCACTGTTATCTTCCCTCCACCCTCCCACTTTGAGTGGTTGGGTTAGCAGGTGGTTAGTGATCCTTTCTCGTCATCGAAAAAACTCTCTACTGGTGTGAGAGAAACTAGCACAGGAATGCACATTTTGTTTTTTGCATTCCAATTCATTTCTCCTGGCAGGCCTTGCCTGAATTAGACGGTAGTTTTCTCGCTAGCGAGAAAGCGTTTGATAACAACTCCTTCGGGTAAGCGGTCGATAGCAATCTATGTCTAGTCTTGTCGAAGCAAAGCCCCACATACGAGACTTCACCCTTTTTAGGAGACTCTCGTTCTTGAGAAGTTTTACATAACTTCAACGAGTGTTGTTAAAACTTCATAAAGGTTTTAAGCCTTCCTGGAGCCTGAACTTTATCCAAAACAAAACCATGAGGTTATTGTCATAAACTTAAGTTCTACCGTTTGCTTGAGTCCGCCGCATCCCGTCATTGTACCTCGGGTACAACGACTTACCGTTTTAAACGATTGGTCTCTGAGATTCCTTATCCTACCATTACAGGTAGGAGCAGTATTAATTTATGTTTTAGAATGATAGTAACACTGTGGGCAGCTTTTTATTCCGTTTACGAACATTTCAAAACTCGCCCACAGGGAACCAGACATCATTGTCTGTGTATGAACACTGGCTAGGCCCTCCCATAATGAGGTGGGGCAAATCAAAGGAGAAATGATGGCTTCTATAACTGTATAATTTGTTTGAGAACATAAGCACTCTCCTTCAAAAAATAACTACAGCTAGTCAATGATCAGAAATATCGGGCAATATTATTGTGATTCATTGCACTTACATTATTTCCGCAACCGGTTTCGTTGCAAACGTTTCCTGGAGGCAGAGATTACGCATGCGCTAGCGCAGATGGGCGAGTACATATGCGTGCAAGCGATCTTTTTGCCAATAAGGGCTATATACTGTACATCTTGGAATTAGAACTCTGTTCTTTTAAATTATATAGCTATATCCCTTACTGAAACCAGGTTATTCAGTACATTACTTGGCTTCTTTCCTGTGACCAGACATACGGCATTTACGTTCTGACTTCTTAATTACTTACTTTGACGGCTTCTTCTCTGGTCCCATACAGCAGGGGAACCCTACTCTCTACAGGACCTCCACTGTCATTTTACCTTGTTCATTCAGTGTATTTAACGTTTCATATCACGTATTGTTCATTTACTGTTAAATCGTCACTGTTATATGACTCACAAAATGACTTTTAGGAATAATGATTCCAGCACCCCCACCAGAGCTACCTTCTCTCGGTATGTGAAAGAACATGTGTGTGGGGCATGTAATTTCAGTGATCTTTTCCTTGTTCCAGTTATTTAACAACGTTTCAGATAATGCTAGTATGTCCAAATATTTCCCATTTATTAATTCTTGAATTTCAATAGTCTTATTACCTACAGATTATATATTTACATAGCTACAGTTTATGACAACCTTAGTAACCATGATCATTATTTTTTGCAAGTCTTTTCAATTCTAAGTAATAAGCTTTGCATTCTCTAGAATTTACTCTGTGGTCACTTGGTTTGCTTAGCTTTGTGCAGTTAATACACTTTGACATTTGCGAATTAAACTCCTTTGTGGAATGTTTTCCTGAACCTTTCCCCAAGACATTTAAGCACATAGTGGGTAGTCCCACCTGAAGCGTTTTTCTACAGCACTACACTTATCTTCTCTTCTATATTTTGGATTTGGTCCAGTCCAGGCAACGATTTCTTTGAATGAAAGCATTTACTACATTATCTTTGTTATTGCACACATTGCATATCATTATTTTTGGTTTTAGTTTTCCGATTTTTCTCGTTTCTCCGTCAGCAACCAATGTCTGAATTATGTTTGTAACCTCTTTTCTGATAATTTTGTTTACAAAGTTCACAACAACATTTCCATTCGTAGTTTACCTCGTGTTGAGTATAGGAATGTCTTTTTGTGCTTGTTCAACCTAGTGTTTTCTTTCAGTAATTTTAGTTGCTGTATTTTTCTATTTAATTACCAACAGATTTTTTCCTTAACTTTGTTAAATGTTAGTTTCTCCGGTTTTGGGTCCATCAATGTTTGAAGTGCTTCCATAATTGATTCCATATTCATAGCAAGAATATCAACTTTCTCAGTGAGGTCAATAGTCTGGGTGGAATTTGCAGCGTGGGTGCTAAGGTCCGCGAGTTTGTTTTCCAATTCAGCTATTCTCGCATCTTGTTCGCTGAAGGCCTCTTCTCTCATATTCATAACTTCCTTCTATTTTTATATATATATATAAATTGACTTATCTGGCTTCACCTTTGCAGAGTGGGTATAACCAATCTAGGTTCTTTCGTTCATTATCAGTAATGCCTGTCACTATATACACACATTTCTTATGATGAGATCTAAAGCAGTCATATCCTATCGATTTTTTCCAGTCTCCCTCAGTGGTTTTACATATGAGGCAGAAATAGTTAGGGACAGAAATAGTGTACTGTTTCTTATCACTTAGTTTTCTCTGTAAGGTTAACTAATATCTTTTTCAATAACATTCTAAGTGAGAAACAAAACTAAAACACTACTCAGGGCGAGTGTTGAACGAGCTTCTCAAAAAACACGTCCACACCTTAATGGCTACGCATGTATGCTTGTCATGCTCCCAGTTCAGTGTTACTACTCTATAGTATGCTTATGCTTATTACTCATCCAACAATAGATTGAAGACACATCTCAATCTCTTCTTGGGGTTATTTGGATGTGTTTGGTAATTACCGACTGGTAATGGTCTTATTCGGCCAACCCCCACTAGACTGGTAGCAGTGAGGGAGGACAGGCTCCTCCCTTACATTGCAAGAACATGCAAATAGTTGCACGTCCCAACATCACCTCAAGATGTGTTTATTGCTATGCAATCCCCGGCCCTAACCCCCACTTTGTGGACGAACAGCGGATGGGAGGTGGAAGACAAGAGCTTCTGCAAAGAGGCCAATCCTCTCCCCTCTGGATATGATGCTCTTTTCAAAGCATCAAAAGAGGGGATGGGGTATATGTCACACCATTCCATCTTTGTCCGTTGGCCCAATTCAGAAAGGTACCATCATACTTCTCTGTTAGAGAACCATCTAACAGTAGGAAGCCTCAGATGGGCAGAGGACAGCTAGGTGCCCCCATCCTCTCGTGTCATTCCTGGTACAGGAATATGCTTGCAGATAATCTGAACAGGACCCCTCAGATAGCGGGCTCCTAGTGTCTTTGAATTATCTTGTAGCCAACAGAGTCTTAACTTTGTGAGGTCCCCCAACTGTGGTCATGCTCACAACACCCCTGAACTTCAGGCTCCAGCTCAACCATTCCCCAGTCCTGGAACACCAGGCCCTCGAACAATATGTATTCCATAATAGGTGGGGCAGCTTAGAGGTGTACGCTTTTTCCCCCATTCGCTCTGGTGAGAAAGTCCTCAGCCAAGTCAGGATAAACAAGATCTTATGAATGACTCCAATAGTATAGCTATGGCATCACGCAGAATCGTTCCTGGACTTTCTGCAGCTCTCGACGGTGTTCTGAGGGATCTTCCCCCAGGACACGATCTTCCAAGCAGTCATAAGGCAACTCTTTTCAAACTCGTAGCTTTGCTTCGGCTTCATGCCTGGAAACGGTCCTACACCCCCTCTCTCAGAGAAGCATTTCAAAATGTGTTGCGGGAAAGATGTCTAGACACCTCAGACACTTTTCATCGTCAGTCTTCCATGCGAAGTGTTCAGTCCTTTGTGACTGATGTTGTGGAAGGGGGTTTTCTTCCTTTGATGCCTTTACTTATACAAAGTTTGAGATAACTTGTTCCCCATCGGATCTCAGCCTCCTCCTGGAACATGGTTCAGGTCCTTCAGTCCTGAAGGTCCTTCTCTATGAACCTTTATGCTAGGCAAGAGATTGCTTCCTCACATGGAAGACAGCCTTTCTACTCACTTGGGGTTTGACCAAGAAAGTTAGTGAGTTGTATGATCCATCTTTTGATGTATCCTAATCTAGGAGACGGGGAGAAGTAATCCTCAGCGGTCTCCCTAAGTTGAGTGCCAAGACTCAAAATCCGAATGTGCAGTACCCTAGATGCAGCCCATTATGGATAGAGAGCCTTCGTTCGGTAACCGAAGACCCTTTTAATTGAGCTTTTTCCCAGTGAGGAGTCTGTGGTGTTACCTTAAGAGAATGACACCAGCTCGCCCCAGTGGTTTGGTACTGTTGACCAGCACAGAGAAGGTAAAGAGGAGGATCACAAGGATTTCCTTTCCCTCCGGGATCGGAGGGCTATTGAGTTTGCTCTCAATCCAGACCCTCCTCCATCCCAGGACCCAGAGCTCGTAACGTCAGTGGCGTTGCTATGTCCCTGGCGTTCAAGAAACTAATCTGTGGCACAGATACTATAAGTGGGCATGTGGATGCGTCAATTGACCTTCACGGCCCACTACCTGCAAAGATGTAACCCAGAGGAAAATGGAGACCTTTTCCATTGGTCCTGCGGTGGTCGCACAACAAATGGTCTATACACCTCAGGCTCCTTGATGGAGACAAGTAGCAGAGGGTTGACGGCTGAGGATACTCGGGTTAGTATGCGGTGAATGAGTAAGAGTGACTGGCTCCTTTCTTCCTTTCACCTACTCCCCTCTAGGGAAAACAGCTCCGCAAGCCTCAGCATATCTGACCTCACCTCGCTGCAGTTAAGACTCGTTTCCTTTGTTCCCCCTAAGTATAGAATACTACTTAGTTACGTCTCCAATACCTTGTTAAGGGAAGGTATTGGGTAAGTCTTAAAAACAATAGTTTTGTACTCGAGTTTCTATGTTAAAGATAAGCCACACTTAGTTCCACTCACACACAAGCTTCTGCATGCTGTTATCAGTGCATTACCCCATATCGGCACTTGATTTTAGCAAGGGTAGAGTTCTATCTACTATCGACCACAGATCCAAATAGAGAAGACCTAGGGTCATGACCAAGGCCAGTTGGTAAGAACTTCCTCCTAGGAGTAAGTAACTCCTGTAAATAGTGGAGGGTTTGTGTTTACACTGGAACAAATAACAAATTCAGAAGTAATTTGTATTTTCCCAGGTTACAAACCGCGAACTATTTATACAAATTGGCCCGCCACCCTGTCTCCCAAGAAGTCTTGCCTTAAAGCAAAGTGATTACTCAGCCGAGAGGTGTGAGTGAGCGGGGTAGCCAGTCTACCCCCACCACACGCCATCTAGCAGAAGAGGTAGTTATCCCGCACTAAAATGATCATGGCTTGTCTTTCAGCAACGCCGAAAGTAATACCCCTAGGAATAGCTCCAGGTTTGTATACTAGGAAAAATACAAATTACTTCCAGATTTGTTATTTTTATGAACAATTCTTACACCATAGCCAATTTCTGAATTCATATCTTTGTCAGCCTCATCTGCTTTACTGCCTAAATATTCTCTGCGGTCATTCCTGGCTTTTCTTTTGACCTCACTGTCAATACTTGAATACTTGGCATGCTGTACCTTCAAAGTTTCATTACTTCCTCGAAAACTTTAAACAATCAATTTCTGTCTTTGTCTCCTTTTTATAGCATCCAAAGTATCATTTTATATCCATAGTTTTCTCCTTGTTACTGTGTGTCCCAAGACTTCATTACCAAGTGACTGATATATGTCCTTACTATCACAAAATTTTTCATTAATTGTCTGTTCTTCACCTCTGAAAGTCTCTAAGACTAAAAATCAATTCCTAAATCGATTGTGGAAAATCTTATGTTGGACAAACGGGCCGTTCTCTATCTCAAAGATTATCCGAATATAAAAGATCTGTTAGTTATGGCTTTGAAAAATCGGAGATTGTCGTTCACTTTAGAGATTTAGGGCACCAGATTAACTGGAGTGAGTACCTGTCTGTATAGAAGGAATATCGTGGAATCAAATATCAAAATTCAATCAAACACAAAGAACTTATCCGGCGGGCAACTGAAAGCTGACACAGTGGACAATGCTCTTCTCAACCCGATCATAAGAAAGATAATCCACGGTGACCGACCATCAGATATGCGTCAGAGGTCAAGACATCCTCCGAACGGCTCAATAATACCAAGATACACCTGGATGTAATTAAATTTGGCTAATCCTTCCAAGACCTAAAACAACCATAGAACAGTTAGAAACACCCCTTAACTTTCCCATATAAACCACCACTGCCCACTTTATTCCTCATAAATGTGTATTGGTCGAAATATAGTGATTTATTTATATTTCCTTTGTTTCTTTTATCGGCCTTTTTGAAGAAACATGTTAAATTATTGAATTACAGTTATATGTAAGACATATTAGCCCATCATGGCTCAATTATACGAAGATACACCTGGATGTAATTAAATTTGGCTAATCCTTCCAAGACCTAAAACAACCATAGAACAGTTAGAAACACCCCTTAACTTTCCCATATAAATCACCACTGCCCACTTTATTCCTCATAAATGTGTATTGGTCGAAATATAGTGATTTATTTATATTTCCTTTGTTTCTTTTATCGGCCTTTTTGAAGAAACATGTTAAATTATTGAATTACAGTTATAGGTAAGACATATTAGCCCATCATGGAATCTCTTTGCTTTTCCTATATCTTCAGTTGGAATGCCAATATCATGCATGTATTTAGACATTATGATCGACTAGTGCACGGACTTCACCAGAGGAAAAACCAGAAATGGTTTCTTGAAAAGTGTCTGCAGGAACAAGTTATACCGAAAATGCATGGCTTTTCACACAGGACGTTAACATTGTACCCCTTTTCTAACTCTTTCAGGACGTTTCTGGAAGAGGGAATCAAGTCAGCTAATTAAGAAGTCTACGTAACTTGGAGGGATAGAAATGAATTGGGGGTCTCTCTTCGTCTGCTGTGCCAAGATGATGGTATGTACAGAGATCTTCTCTCATATGTACTGACTGGTGCTATTAACAGAAATGGGACTCACTCCGAGAAATTACGTAATAAATTAGAGAGACTCATACGAAAGAGTACTTGGAATAATCTAGGAATAGAAAATAACATTTTGAATTTATTGAACCGTCCACTCACAGGTAATGAGTAAACAGCTCTGAGCCTAGGTATTTTATTTGCCATGAAACTCGGACGGGAAAGTCATTTCGATTATGTAGTGCCCTTTGATAAGCATTTCTCTAAAAATAATGTTGATATACACATACATACATTTACACATATATATATATATATATATATATATATATATATATATATATATATATATATATATATACACTATATAGATGTACACATATATATATATATATATATATATATATAAATATATACTATATAGATGTACATATATATATATATATATATATATATATATATATATATATATATATATATATATATATATACATATATATATATATATATATATATATATATATATATATATATATATACATATATATATATATATATATATATATATATATATATATACATATACGTATATATATATTTATATATATATATATATACATATATATATATATATATATATATATATGTCAACCACTAAACAGCAAATAATCGGTTAATATCGAGTGTCCTTTATATTTGAGGATAAGTTATACTCAAACAGTAATTATATCTAACAACTATTCTTGACATGGCTAGGAACTCAGGGTTGTTGAACGCAGAGTAGATGACTTACTTGCAGTGAATAGAATTGTGTTTAGAGCTCTCCTACTTCTCTATGTTCTCTTCAAAGGATATATTTTTTATGAAATATATGGAGTTTAATTCTCATTGCATTAATTTTATTGTTCCTTTGAAGATTTTAAAGATTTAAATTACCTTGAAAGTCATAACTCTATCGTTAGAAATAATAATCGAAGAGGAGTCAGACATTGTTAGAAAAAGAATGAATGTTGTCTTGACATACAATGAGAATTAAAGATATGTTTATCTTGATGACAACAGAATGGGTCGCTTCAGATTGCAAGTTAAGCAGAGGAATCATGGAATTTTTTCCATAAGGTGTTGTTCTAAACAATGAACCATCCTTCCAAAATTACTGTAAACCATTAATCATCTTCGAGTCATATTTCCTACCGCTTCCCCCTTATTGAGACATTTACTACATAATACAGTCAATCTTAACAGGCGCAACCTTCTTTTTTCATTGCCCTCTAACGGCTATCATTCATCCATAAGTAGAGACCTTTCTCAACAATACCTCAATACATATCTAACCTTGGTGTCTACAGACTTGTCCAAGGTAAAATCGCTAGGAATATGTAAGGCAGCGTTGGTATCCAGTTCCAAGTGCCTTCATGACTCCCCTAGCTTTTTATTTACTTTTAGCAGTCGCTTGTACACCTCCAATAAAGGTTCATCATCAACTCCTTATATATATTGCACACTTCACTTCAATCTTGCATGCAGTCTTTCTGTTGAATATAAAAGTCTGTCCTTGGTTTTTGCTTCTATCTCCCAAACTATCCAACTCTCTTAAGTTGGATTCTTGATCTTCAAACGCTTCTGATTTATAAAATTTTTCAGTGGCCTATCGTCTCAGATTCTTTCCTATAATCCATCTGAAAACACTTTGAATCATTCCTCTGCTTCTGCTAGCACTTTTACCACTTGTACGTCACATTGAACCGTAATTTTGCCTTTTCTAATGTGTTAACCCCTCCTTCCTACCATTTTTTACCATCACTGTCACTATTGAGACACGTCAGAATATCTTTACATTCTGAGACTTCCTTACTTAGTTTGTTATTTATTGGCAATAATTATTACATTTTTTATGTAGTTGCAAATATAAATATAATTATTTTACTTATTACATTTAGTAAATGAAATACGGGTAAAGATCCTAGATTATCTAATGACTGTCCATGATGATCTTTTAACCTTTTATTGGTTTGGATGAACTCTTAATGTAGACCTAACCTAAGATAAAATAAAAATTACATTGCAACATATGAAGGAAATATCTACAGTGTTTACAGTTATTATTATTATTATTATTATTATTACTATCCAAGCTACAACCCTAGTTGGAAAAGCAAGATGCTATAAGCCCAGGGGCCCCAATAGGGAAAAATAGCCCAGTGAGGAAAGGAAATAAGGAAATAAGGAAATAAATAAACGAAGAAAACAAATTAACAATAAATCATTCTAAAAAAGGCAACAATGTCAAAACAGATATGTCATATATAAACTATTAACAACGTCAAAAACAAATATGTCATATATAAACTATAAAAAAGACTCATGTCCGCTTGGTCAATAAAAAAGCATTTGCTCCAACTTTGAACTTTTGAAGTTCTACTGATTCAACTACCCAATTAGGAAGATCATTCCACAACATGGTAACAGCTGGAATAAAACTTTTAGAGTACTGCGTAGTATTGAGCCTCATGATGGAGAAGGCCTGGCTATTAGAATTAACTGCTTGCCTAGTATTACGAACAGGATAGAATTGTCCAGGGAGATCTGAATGTAAAGGATGGTCAGAGTTATGAAAAATCTTATGCAATATGCATAATGAACTAATTGAACGACGGTGCCAAAGATTAATATCTAGATTTGGAATAAGAAATTTAATAGACCGTAAGTTTCTGTCCAACAAATTAAGATGAGAATCAGCAGCTGAACACCAGACAGGAGAACAATACTCAAAAAAAGGTAGAATGAAAGAATTAAATCACTTCTTCAGAATAGATTGGTCACCGAAAATCCTAAAAGACTTTCTCAATAGGCACATTTTTTGTGCAATTGAAGAAGACACATAACTTAAATGTTTCTCAAAAGTAAATTTGCTGTCGAGAATCACACTTAAAATTTTGAAAGTCATACAAATTTAAAGAAACATTATCAATACTGAGATCCGCATGTTGAGGAGCCACTGTCCTTGACCTACTTACAATCATACTTTGAGATTTGTTAGAATTCAACTTCATACTCCATAATTTGCACCATGCACTAATTTTAGCTAAATCTCTATTAAAGGATTCACCAACCCCAGATCTACATCCAGGGGATGGAATTGATGCAAAGAGAGTAGCATCATCTGCATATGCAACAAGCTTGTTTTCTAGGCCAAACCACATGTCATGTGTATATAGTATGAAGAGTAATGGGCCAAGAACACTACCCTGTGGAACACCGGATATCACATTCCTATACTCACTATGGTGCCCATCAACAACTCTTTGAGATCTATTACTTAAAAAATCAATAATAACGTTAAGAAATGACCCACCCACTCCCAACTGTTTCAGTTTGAAAACAAGGGCCTCATGGTTTACACGGTCAAAGGCAGCACTAAAATCAAGGCCAATCATACGCACTTCCTGACCACAATCAAGGGACTTCTGTACAGCATTGGAGATTGTAAGAAGGGCATCACATGCTCAAGGCCTTTACGAAAACCAAATTGCAAACTAGGGAGTAGATGATTACCTTCAGCAGACCTATTAAGACGTTTTGCCAGAAGACGTTCAAAAACTTTAGATAATATGGGAGTTATGGAAATTGGGCGGTAGTCAGTGGGACTTGAGCTACCACAAACACATTTACATAGAGGAGTAACATTACCAATTCTCCAACAAGTGCTAAAAGCTCCTTTTCTTGCCAACTTGCGCAAAATTACAGATAACTTTGGAGCTAAGAAATCTGCTGTCTTTATAAAAAACCAAGGAAAAATACCATTTGGGTCTACACCTCCATAAGCATCAAGGTCCATCAACAGAGCTTTAATCTCACGAGATCGAAAAGCTAAACTACTTAGTTTAGCCTCAGAAAAACAGGAATGAGGAAGTTCAAGTTTTTTATTACTCTGTTTACTGTCAAAAGCATCGGCCAAAAAGGTTGCCTTTTCCTTTGGACAGTGAGTGACTGAGCCCTCAGGTTCAAGTAAAGGAGGAACTTTTGCATCTACACCAAAGAGTGCAGATTTAAGGGTAGACCACCTGAGTTGTACCAGAAAGTGTTTCTTTTATGGTTAAATTGTACTCCTTTTCAGTCGAGGCATAAACTCTATGAGCAAAAGCTCGAAGCTGAGTATAGTTGTTCCAGGTCAAATCTGATCTGTTACCCTTCCAAAGGTGATAGGCCTCCTGCTTCTCCAAATAAGCACGTCTACAATCATCATTGAACCACGGTTTGTCTTTCACTCGGTACCTTAGCACACGAGAAGGGATACACCTATCGATTATGTTGACTAGATTCTCATTCAAAGGAACAACAGGATCTACGCTATTATATAATTGTGACCAATTCAAGCACAAAAGATCATGCAAAATCCCATTCCAGTCTGCTTGGGATTCCACATAAATTTTACAAGAATATGATATATCAGGGACAAGCTGCTCAGTCTTCACTAATAATGAAATCAAGGCATGATCAGATGTCCCGACTGGAGAACCAACCTTACTAGTTATAACGCCAGGGGAGTCAGTGTATACGAGGTCCAAGCAATTACCAGACCAGTGAGTAGCTTCATTTATGATTTGCTCACAGCCTGATTCAGAGGCAAAGTCTAAAGCTCTTAAGCCATGGCGATCGGTAGGAGAGATAGAACTTAACCACTCCCTATGGTGAGCATTAAAATCACCAACAAAAACAAAAGAAGCCTTTCTATTATCTTCTTGTATCTTATCCATAATGGTAAGAAGATAATCGAAAATAGAATCATCCATGTCCGGATTCCGGTAGATCGAACACAAATAAAAGTTGTTATGCTTGCCACAAACTTTTATTACCTGAATCTCATGACATCCACATTGATATCAGGACATTGAGAAGCAGGTACTCGGTCCTAATATACTCCGCCATTCCCCTGGCCCTAGGGATGGCATTGCATTTCAACATTATTGGCTTCTTAAAACCACTTATAAGGAGCTCAGAGGAGTGCCTCATATTAGAAACCAAAGTTTCTGAGCACAAAAGAATATCATACTGTCTGGATGCAACTGTAAGGTCTTGGATATTTGCATGAAGACCACGAATATCACAATACAGAAGATGACATTGACAAAATCTAGGAAGTACTGGTCCCGGATTTCGCTCAATGTCTCCAGACAGCATAAGAATTAATGGAAATAAAAAAGAGACATCATACTTAAAAACTAGATTAACAAGAATTATAACAAAAACAATATGTACAGAATCATAAATAAAGTGATTGATGATACCCCTAGACTATAGTACAAAGTCGGAAAAACTGGTCAACATGGATGAGCCGATACACCATGCAAGGCTAAATACCCTCCAGGATAGCCACTTCAACTGAAGGGAGGACAGTAAGGATGGTTTTGAGAAGAAAAAGAGTCAGAAAAAGGAAAAGACAACCTCTTGATAAACCACCAGGCATCCATGGCCCTTCTATTAAGCCTTCCCAACACACCATTTCAAAAAAACAAGAGGAAGAAAAAAAGATAATAAGATAGAACAATGTGCCCGAGTGTACCCTCAAACAAGAAAACTCTAACCCAAGACAGTGGAAGACCATGGTACAGAGGCTATGGCACTACCCAAGACTAGAGAACAATGGTTTAATTTTGGAGTGTCCTTCTCCTAAAAGAGCTGCTTACCATACCTGAAGAGTCTCTTCTACCCTTACCAAGAGGAAACTACACTGAACAAATTGCAGTACAGTAATTAACCCCTTGGGTGAAGAAGTGTTAAGTATCTTATTGTTGTCAGGTGTATGAGGAAAGACGAGAATATGTAAAGAATAGGCCAGACTATTCTGTGTAAGAGTAGGGAAAGAAAAAAATAAGCCGTGAGCAGAGAGAGGGATCCAATGCATTACTGTCTTGCCAGTCAAAGGATCCAATACCTCTTTAGTGGTAGTATCTCAACGGGCGGCTGGTGCCCTGGCCAACCTACTACCTTCAGTTATATTGAATAATAAGATGGGTTACACTGAATATATATTTACATGATTCACGTTCGTCATTGTGGTTCATGCAATCTTCAATGGAAGTAAAGTTAATCCATGCAAAATCTTCTCCAACATGGATGAGCAAAGGACAGTTCAAGATGACATGGATCTCATCCTGCACAGATCCACACGGGCAAAGGCGTTCCTCGCGGCGAATTCTTGACCATCGTCCAGTCTCAACTTTAAGGTGGTGAGAACTCAATCGTAACTGCGTATAAGCAATTCGGTGATGTTCTGGAATAAAAAAGGTGTTTTCTTTTTGTACAATGCTGGACACTCTGGGTGTGATTTGAGATGTTTGTAAGTCATCCGTCTAGTTGATTCAAAGGTGTTGAAAAGGTGGGTTTTATTGTTTGTTTTTCGTCTAATATTGGACCCTCTTAGGTTCCTTGTAACAGGTCAATGTAAATGCCCATGAAGACTGTATTTCTATGGCCATGTTTATGACGGTAGCAAAGTAGCTACTGTCGGAGTGTGGTCGAGAACGAGGTTCTCCTTAAAACTGTAACTGTTTCTTCTTGATAAATGCTGTTGCACTTGGTTCTCCGGTTTCAATTTTTTTCCCCAAGATGTAGGAGATCACGGAAAATAGACAGGTAAGCAAAACTAGCAGCTTTCAAATTAGATGGCATCCAATCTCAGAAACATAAAAAAAAAAAAATGTACTAGTTAATTCTGCCGACCAGATCTTTCCTTTTTCATTATAAGGAGGATCATTATTTTCACTTCAAAATAACTGGAACCTCCATAGACTCTTTGCATGCTCCTTAATATGGTCTTCGACCGGTTTGTATATTTCATTAAAAACAAGAGGGTAGGGGTCCTTAACGTTAACGTACATTAACTTGTGTGTTGTTGTTGTTGTTGTTGTTAACATTCATATCACATTCCTTACAATATTTCAACACTTTTTGAAATTTCTACCAGACACCCAATTCTGTTGTGCTGAATAATACAGTATCATCCATCATCAATCACAAGTGTAAAAATCCAAGCCAACCATCCTGACCATATTTCTGGACCATACGAATGTTAGCGGTGAAAAGGAGACAAGAACTGGGACTACCTTGTCTGACTTTTGCCTCCGCCTCTATTGTACTATTGCCAATAATACTTGATGTTATCTCCAAGGAATTTCAAATGGCTCTTACTATGTTTGACTCACATCCCATTTATTGCCATAATGCTATAAGTGTTCTGTTTATTTTACCGTAATCATTCACAATATCTACAAAACTGATATACATTCAAGATTTTGTCCTTCTAGTAATGTCTATTAAACGGCGCACAGTAGCCCTTCTACCTTAAAATACACATTATTTATATCAGACGTTTCATTATAATTATTCATAACTGACATAGGATCAGTTAAAAGAGAAGTCACTTTCTATGGGTTAATTTTACTAAATGCAATGAGTTTTCGTAATGGTAAACTGCTATCTTTAGGAGGGGATGCAAGTCATTCACATCTTTTAACTAGTATGGACGAAGCACAAAAAACATTTTCAATGTCTAAGCCAATGGGAACATGGTTTGATAGAAAATTATATTAATAACAAATGTGGAAATTTTCAACAACAGATAAGTAATCTTGGGAACACAATCCTCAGTCAATTTGACATTCCAATGAGAACCCTGCATATAGGTCAGGCCTCCTTCCGCCCTTAGTGAACCCCGGATTAGATGGATTATTGGTGTTATGTTTATACTTTTAGAAATCTCTCTCATTACTCTACCATGATATTTATAGTTACGACTGCATTCATACTGTAACGGAATCCTTGGGAATTATCAATATATTCGTGATACCCAAGACGTGCGTTCAAGTCACCTATTTTTAACAATCCGATATCAGGTTTATTATATACTAGTTCTTGAATAAATGAGAAACTAGCGTTACTGTGATATGGGGAATTATGAGGGGAAATGTAAAACTCACCCAACAACAAGTCTGGAAGAGGGCGGAGGTGAAACTAAACTTGCTATTTTACTTCATTAACAAAACCGCCGTGAAAGAGGAACAGCAACAGTTCAACAGCTCTAACTGATGAGTCAAGATGCTCTTCGCTTTCCCAAGACCAGAAAATTTCCCTTGAAAGTACTCATTCCTTTCTCATCCTCTCACCTCTCTCTAAGTGGTTTCTCTACTCTCCTGGTGATCAAATCAAAGGCTAGAAACAGGTTGAATGCTGAAGCAGACATGCCATAGAGACCCTCGTATTTATTTGCTTATATGAAAAAAAAAAAACGGTTACATTCTTCATATCAAATTATTAATCAATCAGTCATTGGTAATAAACATTGATAATGATCAATGGAGATATTTTTTTTCCCGATATGATTAATATTTAAGATTTTAATATAAATCTGTGCCATTTAGAATTAGCATTATCTTAGAAGGCTTATAAATGAAGGGGTCATGAAAGGTTATATACTGCTGTAACGGGTCATGTACTAAAAAAGTTTGGGAAACACTGCCCTAAAGAGACACTCCTCTATGATTCTGAATTTCTTAACTCTTATGAAAAACAACAGGATCTCTCCAGGATTATTTGGCTTGTAAATCAGTCTACAGAATTATGATTTAGTAGAGTCTAGATGATTAATTAAGATTTGAAAAAGTATGTGATAAATGTGAAATATTACAGCATTTTAAAACTTATGTGATAATTATATGAACGTTTCAATCCCCTTTGGTTTTGATAAGATGAAAATAGATAGATATAAATCATGCCATAATAATTCTTAAATTTACAACATCATAAAATCAATAAACTTAAAACAGAAACAGAATGGGAAAACTGAAAATTAAATTAGCTGAGGTACAGAAAAACTGAATATTACCAAAAACGCTGACAAACATCCAGACATATTTGCATAAATCAAGAGATGAAAAAAAAAATATCATTAAACAAATAACTAAAACGAATACATAAAAATGTATAGAGCAGCAAACACCAAAGAGTGAGAATATATTCCAATAATGTATATATATATATATATATATATATATATATATATATATATATATATATATATATATATATATATATATATATTGTGACTGGAGACCGAGGGAAAATATGGGCTACGATAACGGAGTTTTAATATTTCATAAAACGTTGAAAGTTTGATTTTATCGAATGTGTTTGAATATTGCCTTTTTCAATATCCTCAAATTATTTCGACAAAATTTAAATTTTTTCTCTTATTTTAAAGGTTAAAGCAAAGATTATTACAAAGATAAGGCAAAACTGCTTGAGATAATTTATCTTAAACTATGTGGCATCGCCTCCTCTTCCTTGTCCGTTGCTATCAGGTTACATGAAATGCAAATAACGCTGTTTTTTTGTGTCCCTCTTCATTACTACAAAGAGTGAAAGTATAATAAAATCATAAAAAAATAGATATATAATTGTCCTGAGCCTGAAAGTTAATTGACTGTAGTGAGTAGCAGCTCAGGAAGTGAGAAGGGTTCAGGAGGAACCCATTAGTTTGGTGGTGGTGGTGTTGGGGGGCGGGGGTTGT
Source organism: Palaemon carinicauda (assembly GCF_036898095.1). Lineage (NCBI taxonomy): Eukaryota > Metazoa > Arthropoda > Malacostraca > Decapoda > Palaemonidae > Palaemon > Palaemon carinicauda. The sequence continues at coordinate 85,785,304 of NC_090744.1, read as the reverse complement.
ATCGAGAAGGATGCAGATAATTAGATGGCGAGATAAGATGCACGATGATATGGAGAGAAGAGGTTTGGTGGAAGATGATGCCTTTGATAAATGGCATTGGAGAGGGGAAATGGGGTCGCAATTTCATCTTAAAGTAGTGGAATAAAATATCAGAAATTGATTATCAAGAGAGAGAAGGATAAACACTTTGTTGAAGGATTAAATCTCTTGAGTAAAGTATATATGCCCTTTTTTAAATCAGCCATGAATTAGAAAAAAGTTCGGCATTAACTTTTGCACTTGGATGATCCTATGTAAATTATCTTCCCTAAAAATAAAATAATTGTTATCTTGAAACTACTTTTATCATGAATTCAGAAATTTATAGAAATGAAAAAAAAAATGCGGGAAACTGCAAGTGAGTCAGAAAATACAACCAAATTAATTTAGAAAAGTCTATAAATTTTCCAAAGGTCTGATAATGACGGGGATCAGTCTCAAAATGGCTTTCAGTAACTCAAGATGTTTATGTCGACTCGAGATGCTGGAAGTCATTTATGGGGCTCAGTAAAACCCAAAGCTTTTGAAAATTTTAAGATTTTGAGATCGACAAAAAAAAATTATTGAGAGAGAGAGAGAGAGAGAGAGAGAGAGAGAGAGAGAGAGAGAGAGAGAGAGAGAGAGAGAGAGAGAGAGAGAGAGAGAGAGAGAGATAATGCATAACATTTTGGGAAATTGTCATGGGTACATACAATACTTTCGCATAAGTAATAGGTGGACAACCACTACCTCGTTCATCAATACTAAGAACTGAAGAAAATTGCTATGGTAATGAAAATTCTAAAATTAGTTAAATAACATTTTAAATGAATGCATACAAACATTACGACAAAGGACCGTTTCAAATATATTATTCATAATTTTCTGTAAAAGTATAACATATTTTAGTAAAAATATAACAAGAAAGCTGTATTCAAAGTCAGGAGATTTTGTATATTTTGAACTATTTCCAAGTGGTATATAATATTGTTAGTACAATAGTTAAAGGTTATTCAAAAGAGGTAAAAAATCTAAAAAAAAAAATCCTATGGTAATAAAAAATAATTCTAGTTTATCAAGTAACACCGAAAAGGATAGTTTAAGAAATCACATTGCAGTTGTAGAAGCGCACGAAGATAACAACTCTTGTATTCGTAGTATAAAAATATCCGGTATTTCCAATTGAATATATTCGTCAGCAGTTACACGAAGAGAATAAAATTACTTTATAAAAACTTAATTTTATAAAGGAGAAGAAACCCCAGTTCCATTCAGTGGAAGCGATATATGACGGCCATTAAATGTAAAAATGAAACGAAGGAAAAGTAGATATATGGCATAAGTGGGTTTATTTTTTTTTATCTTTTTATTAAAAAGTTAAATTACATATTCTTTACAATCACAATATTTACAGTATAATCACATTTAATTGCATTTTTCTATAAACAAATCCATCTAATTTAACAATTTACAACATCACACATCTTGATTTTAATTTTGTCACTCAAAAACAATAATTTATATACTTTTTGGTGAACATTTTATTCATTCTTTCTTTATAGATATTTTTCAGAAGCCACCGATCATATTGAAATTTACTCTTAAGAAAGGCATCTGTTTCCTCTTTCGTATATCGTTTCTTCTTACTGACCCAAACAGTATATAAATAACCAACTATCAACACAGTGGCGCTATTATAATCCATTTTCGTCCTATATTTGTAATTGAACATTAATGTGTTTAAAAAATTGTCCCTGTTTATGTCACAAGTATGAAATAATACACTTTTGACATACATTAATATTGTCTGGATGTGCCTGCAAAAGTAAAATATATCCAAACTATATTCAACATCATCGCAATGATCACATTTATCACTCTCTCTGATATTCAACATTTTCAGACGATTATTTTTCGCTAAAGTTTCATGAGCATATTTAAAGGCAAACTCTCTCTCCATGATGCCAATGAAAGGTTTGTTTATGCTGTCCCATACCATTTTCCAGTCCAAAAGTGGATAACTCCCTTCAATTTTTGGGACACTCTCTGGCCTTATGAAATTATAACAATCTTTAGAACTTAAGTTAGGAAATTTTGCATGGTGATAAACTTTTCTGATTACATTAATTGCAACTGAATAAAATGATGTTGACACAAATGAAACCTCATTTATTTCCTTCAAGTCCAACAAAAAACTAATTCTCATCTTGCAATAGAAATTATTTAAACCAATATCCTTTCTAATATCATTTAGAGCTGTCGAACTGAAAATCGCCAAGGACTTAAAATAAACTTTTATAATACCCAATCCACCTTTCTCTTTCGACAAACAAAGAGTATCTCTACCCACAGGATGGTAAGTTCCCTGCCATATATATCGGAATACATGCATATTTATTTAAGCAATTTACTTTTTCAAAGGAGGCAAACTGTGTGATATATACCAAACTTTGGACAAAACTAGTGAATTAACAATAATAGCTTTGGAAAATAGATAATTGTCTTTGACCTAGCATATCTATGGATATTTTAATATTTTGAGTAAGGCGAGACCAATTTTCTTCACATGTAACCTCAAAATCACTATAATAAATTATACCAAGAATTTTGATACTTTCAACAGTTTTCAACCAACTGATAGGCCAAATTTTTCGGTTTTCCCAAACACAATTATACTAGTTTTGTCCTTGTTTAGCTGTGCACCTGTCGCAAGTTCAAACCATTGTACTTCTTTATAACACTCTCTAACTAAATCATCAGTTGACAAGATCACGGATGAGTCATCTGCATATCCTTGCAGACATATATTTACATTGTTTAGAAGGCTATGCCCTATTATCTTGTTATTGCTGTTTATTGCTCTATACAAAGGTTCTTGAAATATACAATATAACAGCATTGACATAGGGCAGCTTTGTCTTACTGGCCTTTTAATACAAAAAGTTGAACTCATAAACCCATTTACCAAGATACTGCTTACACAATCTTTGTACAATATTCAAACTAGAGCCACAAATTCATCTGGTAAACCAAATTTCTTCATCACTTTAAAAACAAAATCCATATTAACTCTATCAAAAGCCTTAGACCAGTCTAAGCTTAGAATTGCTAAGTCTTCACTCTTTTGTTTTATATGAAAAATTTTATCTTGAATCGTAGTATTACAATTAACAATCGACCATTCCTTCACTGCACAATATTGTTCTGGGGAGATAATCTTCCCAATAACACATCTCAATCTGTTTGCTAGAACCTTAGCAAAGATTTTATAGTCAACATTCAGAAGGGATATAGGTCTCCAGTTCTCCATCAACGATAAATCTCCTATTTTAGCTAATAATTTTATTACACCCAAATTTTGACTATCTAACATATATTTCTAAGTCACAATGGATTTGAACACTTCCATAACGTCAGACTTTATTAAAGACCAAAACTTTTTGTAGAATTCTATAGGAAGTCCATCATACCCTGGTGATCTTCCTTTACCCATACTCTTGATAGCATCAAAAACCTAAATTTCCTCTAATTCTCTACTTAACAAACTTATATCTTCTTGATTTAGGACAGAATGGCATAGGTTAAGAAAATAATCTTGACTTTTTACCTGACCAGTTACCTTACTAAACAATTTTTCAAAGTGCTCCTTTATAAAAACAGAAATTCCCTCTGTGCTTTCTACAATGGGACCAACTCCTTGTTTTATGTTAGTAATGCGTGCATGATTTTTCTTTTTCTCAGCACCAAGTAGATGTGCAGATATTTTTTCCCCAGTTGTACGATCATTTAGTTTGGCTCTTATCTTATACCTTCTAATATTTCATTCTGGATGTCACAAATCCTATTCTTGAGAATCTTAATATTTTCATAATTTACACTAGTTTTATAGTTAATATCATAAAGTTGACGCAATCTTGTTTGTAATAAGTTCAGCAATCCATACTTTTCTTGAGAAAAATTTTTACATGATTTGACAAAGAATTTTTTACATTGTGATTTTGCCCAGTCCCACCATAAGAGTATGTTATCAAATGTACCCTTTTTCTGCTTTATAAACTGCCATACATGTAAAAAAAATTCTTCAATTTCATCAGAATCTAAAACTTTAACATTCAACTTCCAATACCCTGTGCAATTTTTTTGTGTGTTTATGTTTAATTTCAAAACAACCATACTATGATCTGAAAAACTTATTGGAATGGTGTCTGCAGATGTTATATTATCAAATAATTTTACCGTATAAATCCTGTCTATTCTGGATCCATAGTTTTCCCGTATATAAGTGTATTTTAATATCCTGTTTGTGAATTTGTAATTATCTCTCAGAACAAGGTTTTTCACGAGAGTAATCATAGACTTAGACAGTAAGGCTTTGTTATTATTACTGCAATCTCTTGTGCCTGTTATACAGTTGAAATCTCCTCCAAAAATAAGATAATCAATATTATGCCGCAGGTAGTACAATATTTCATTCCTGAAAAAGTCTTACCTTTCAGCAAATTTACTGGCACCAGATGGAGCATACACATTTATAATAGGTATAATGAAGTTATTGTAACATACCCTTACGCCAACAATTCTACCATTAGTATCCATCTCCTTGGTTAAAAGTTTAATATTTGTTTTATTATTTATACAAATCATTGTACCTCCTTTTAAATTGATTGATGGATTGAACACTATACACATAAAATTTGTGAGATAACTCAACCCTGAAATATCTTTTACTTATGTTCTTGAATCAACAGAATATCAATTTTATAGTACATGATAAAGGATACAACTTTTATTTGTTTAATTACCTCATTTAAGCCATTAATATTTAAAGTGGCAACAGAAAGAGCCATTACAACAACGAACACTGAAACAATTACTTTTTCTTTTTCTTTGACAACCTACCTTTTCCATTCATTTTTTCTTCTTTTTTTTTTCTTTATTGGATTTTCCTCTAATTAACTTTAATCTACCGAAAGTATTTGAATCTATGTTCCACTGGCCTTTTGGTATCACGTCTGAACCTTTATCGTCATTTTTCAAATCGTCTTCAATATCACTGACTTTATTTACCTCTATATCCATGTCACGTTCTTCAGTAGCACCATCCACTGATTCATCATCCCTATGCACTGAAACCGCTATATTGATTTCTTTAACATTTCCTGGTTCTTCATTTACATCATCCTCAACGGAAAAGAGACTTTCAAATGTGTAAGGAATACGAGGTTCATCTTGTGATGGAAGCCCTTATCCTCAGTTATTTCGGTAACTTGAGAAGCTCCTTCAGGTGCACCTTTTATTGCAAAGATGTCACTATCACTGTCGGTATCTGTTAAATTATCACCATTACCTGGAACATGACCCTCCAGGTCACGTGATCGACCTTCTATTTCGACTGAGTGTTGATGAACAGCAACATCATCAACATTCTTGGATGAGGGAATGGTCACTAGTTGTTCTCCTACTGCTTCGCATAAGTCGTCTATCTGATCCTCTCCGTGGTTGCTGGATTCTTCTTTATCATTTTCAATACTCTTTCCATCACATGGTTGCTCTACATTCCCTTCATTACCGGTTGCCAGTTGAACATCAGGAGTACCATCTTCTTCCGATATCCGACCCTTATCAGAATCCTTGCCGGGCATTGCTGGGAAATCATTCAAATTAAAAATATTTAACTTAGGCTCACTATCCATATTACAGTTAACTGCCATATGAGAGTCTCTTCCGCACTTGTAACACGTCTTTTTCTGACCATTATATAAAAACACAACATTATAACCACAAATATTTATGGAGGATGGGATATTTTTCTTTATTTCCATTTTCACAGTGCGTGTTCCATTTTCTAAACCACTCGCTCTCCCATGAGAAAAGGTATGATGTCTGAGATGAAGAACTTTCCCATACTGTTCGAGGACACTAATTAAAAGGGAGTCTTCTTTATCAAAATGTGCATAACGTATTGATACATAAGTATATACACTACTCAAAAATAAACTACTAGGGCCTTTTCGCCATTACCGAAATGAATCACTTTGTCTTCATACTCTCGTATAAAGACATCAAAAACCTTCTCCTCAATAAATTTCACAGCCACTCTGTTATTTGGTATGTTCTGAAACCCTCGTATGCCTTTTTCACTTATTTTTAACTTATTGAATATGACATCACATGCCGACTCATAATTAGGGGAACACGAAAATTTTAAACCAACTGTAGTCTTTGGTTTAAGTCTCGCAGCCATTGGAAAGTTGTTTGCCATCGTAGCTGGTAGAAAACGCTCCGTTTTCTATGATGACGTCATATCGCCTCAAGCGACATGAAACCTCCGGCTTGGCGATTCCTTGGAGGTGTATCGAGGCAAACTACGTCTAATAATATAAACTATGACACAAACTAGTTCACTTGAACACTAATTAGTTCACTGGCATCTTACACACAAGTTGTAGTCCAAATTCTTAAGAAAACCCTCGGAAAACCGTCTCAAAATCACAAAAAGAGCAGAGCGTTCCAAATAGCGTTTGTAAACAAACAGAGCTTCTTCTTCTTCTCCCAAATACTTCCTTTTAGTATTCTCGTGACTGTTATTCACGTGTTCTAATGCCATCTGCCAAGCTTTCCTTAAATATCTTTTGTTACTCTCCAGAATTTATATATAGTTCGCTCAACCTTCTTGAACAATTAATCCAAGTTTCAAAATTCCTATGCGACCATTAGCGGTATGGCCGAACAACAGTTCGAAATAACAAATCTTGTACTACCATTAGGCGCAAACATTAAGGCTAATAAGACAAAAGGTAACTTATCTTAACAGTAATGGACAATATTATTACACAATTTTCGTAAAAAAAAGTCTTTCATGTTTGGTGGAAACATTCAACAATTCCCTGAAATAAATGTACCCCAAATTACTTTCACTACGTTTGTATAAACCAAGTTAGACCAAACTTAGATAAATTACTTTTTTTTTCAACTTTTATCTAAAATAACAACATACAATATTTACATTTTGTCAACTGAATAGTTGAAAACAAGAATTCCTTTATAACAAGGTTCTTCAATTTTTCCTTATACAAAATTGACGCAAACCAACTCACATAATTTAATCATCCTCTAAGAAAACCAAGAGTATCATTTTCAGTAAACTTCTGCATGCAGCTTAACCATATGCTATACACATAATTACAAATTAGAAGAACTCTGTGTTCCTATCTTTTTTACATTTAGTTTTAATGTCTTAACATCAATAATTTGATCCAATCCTTACCTTCTACAAAACACAAAACCTAAAATCTACTCTAAAACCATTGAAATACATTTTTAACCCATTTACAAAAGTAAAATATATGCAGTGTATATTCTGTTCAGCTACAAAGCTCACAATTACCATCTTTCCTAATTTCCAACATCTCTAGTCTTTCATTAGTACGTAACCTTTCATGTAAGTACTTAACCATAACTTCTCTTTCTCTTAATCCTATATTTGGATTGTTAACAGGTAGCAACAGGTAGTTTGCTTCTACTACTGGTTGTTACCTAACAATTATCGTCTCATATACAGCTTTGCTTTTCATGTTGGGAAATTTCTTATGTCTACTTATTTTTCTTACGTTTTCTACCACACCAGAATAATACAAGGAAGATACATATGATAACTCACTATAACATTTTGTTTCTATTAAATAACTTAGTCTCAACCTATAATAATAGATATTAAAGAGTCTTCGTTCAAGTGATTCTTTAAGACTCGAGGCCGTTAAAATTGCGGCTGCTTTATGAAACGCGTCTGATATGCCTAGCCCCCCTTCACTTTTGGGCAACAACAAGGTTGTTCTACGGATGGGCTGGTAACTACCACGCCACAGATACCTGAAAATTAAGGAATTTGTTTTCTGAGAGTAGATCTTACTCAACGGAAGCGTATGCGATAAGTACCTAACTTTTGATAAGAAAATGAAATTCACAATAATAGATATTTGAAAAATGGTAAGACATCTATTCGAAAGAATGTTTATTGATTTCTCTAAATTATGTACAACTGTATTCCAGTTTATTTCTATAGTCCTTTTTGCGTTTTCGCAGTAATAAATACCCAACATCTTCATATTGCTTTCTGTGTTTAAACAATTAATAGACCAATCTTTTTTACTATGCCATTTTCTAACTTCAGTAATACTACTTTTACTCTTGTTTAAAAGTGCACCACTTGCTTTCTCAAAACTTTGATTTCTTCGAAAACTTCAACAATTAATTGCTCTTCAGATACAAAAACAGAGGAATCATCAGCCAAACCATTTGGAAGCCTTGGTGGTACAATGTTTTTGTTGCTCTTAATACTTATACTGTATAAGGGTTCCTGGTAAATTACATAGAGTAGCATAGAAAGGGGATATCCTTGCCTTACAGATCTCATTACTGGAAAAGCATCTCTTAACACTCCATTTATATGTAAAACACTACGACAGTTATCATATAACATTTGTATCCATTTATTAAACACATCTGAAATACCTAACTTATTCATAATCTTAAACAAAAATCATGATTTACAGTATCAAAAGCTTTATTCCAGTCTAGTATAGACCCGCTTGTCATTCCAAATAACATTCTAACAGAAAAGTTATTGCCTAAAATACTGAACTTTGGTATAGTTTGGAAATTTTGTCCAGACTGAATAACCTTACTTACACCAATTCACAAGTCCAATAACAACTCATTTTCCTTAGATAGCATATCTGCAATTGGGTTGAAACAATTCACCTTATATGAACAATTATTTAAGGAAACACTGGTGTTTGTGTGAGCAGTCAATCTTCAGAGAGCAACTACAAATCATATTCATATTACTTTATATCCTCCCCTAGCTTACCTTACGTAAGGTTCGTTTTTAGAGATGCGGTTTACATTTAGCTGTGAAATATTGTGCTACCACAAATGAGTTCTACTGCCTTTTGTAGATTCTATAAAGAAAAGTCACTTAATGCTTACCGCCGCTGAATAAGCTCTGGTTCCAGCTGTTATTTCAAGGTTAATAATCAATCATATTCAGTTAATATTGAAGGCGGTTGATAAGAGACTTCATAATTTCATAGTTGTTTATTTAGATTATAATATGACCCCAGGAGAATAGTGTAAAAACTAGACTACAGTGGCCAAATGCAGTTGATTAGCTTACTGAATATAAATATTTGCTGAAAAGTAAAGAAAACGTTTAATTATTTTAATTATAATCCAGGAATCTTTCATATATACATGTAAACAAAACGCCCCTTAGTGTGATGCTCATCCACCATTAGTGTCTACAACTTCATTTAGACATGCATGCATACTCCTCACAAGATTCTTGCATATGGTAGAGTGAAGTTTTGACACCCACAATTCAAACACCTTGTTTAGATGGCTTAGCACGTTCGTTGCTCTCCCACTTCACAATAACGAACCATTTTTGTCCATAGGTTCTCTATGGGGATGATGTCGCACGCCTTAGGTGGCCAGTTTATTACTTGGATTTCTAGGTGATGCTCTAACTAAGCTCTAATCACTGTGTTGGTATGGGTGGGGCTATAATCGTGCACTAGAACGATTGAGTGTGGATGGGAAATGGTCATGGCTCTCACTCTGGGAAGCAGGGCATCCACATAATCATTGCCCGTGAACCTTCAAAATAATCATCCAACCCCACAAATTAAAACGAACTCTTGCATTTATAGCTCTCTTCTGAATATTTGTCTAGTCATAAGGGGTATTCCGTCACCTCCAGCAATGCCTCGTTTGTGCTTCTACTGATGTAAAATGTTTTTCATCTATAGAGATGACACTCTTCCAATACGAGTGATCACCGTGGAGATGGTATAAAGAAAATCCAAGGCGACATTCCCGGTGTTTTTATGTCATTTTTTTTTTTATTGGTCAGTGAGTGATTATGAAAACCATCCTCATAGACTCGCCGTCTTCATGATTGACTGCTCACATACACTATGTTCCCTGAAATACTTTTTTATATATGCTGAATTGTTCATACTAATTGTAGATATTCTAAGGAAAATGAGTTGTTATTGGACTCGTGAATTGGTATAAGTGAGGTTTTTCCGTCTAAACAAAATTTCCAAACTATACCAAAGTTCATTATTTTATGCAAGAAATTTATTGCTAGAATGTCATATCGAATAACAACAAGTGGGTCTATATAACATAATTATGATTATAAATCACTGCCGATAAAATTATGCTGATTAATCGATAGTGAATTACTTCCAAACAAAATGCCTCGTTCCCCATAACAGCTCTGAAAACCTACTCTGCCATATCCCACACTTCACGCCTGAAGAAGCACTCTATTTAAATATATATGTGTGTATATATATATATATATATATATATATATATATATATATATATATATATATACACACACACATATATATATATATGTATATATATATATATATATATATATATATATATATGTATATATATATATATATATGCATTTATGCACATATCTATATCTGTTTATATATATATATATATATATATATATATATATATATATATATATATATATATATATATATATATATATATAGATAGATATATTTAAACATATATATGCATATATATATATATATATATATATATATATATATATATATATACATATATACATATATATATATATATATATATATATATATATATATATATATATTTATATACATATATATACATATTTATATATATACATATATATATATACATATTTATATATATATATAAATATTATATATATATATATATTTATATATATATATATATATATATATATATATATATATATATATTGTATATATATATTTATATATATATATATATATATATATATATATATATATACATATACAGTATATATATATTTATATATATATATATATATATATATATATATATATATATATATATATATATATATATATATATATAAAAGAGAGAGAGAGAGAGAGAGAGAGAGAGAGAGAGAGAGAGAGAGAGAGAGAGAGAGAGAGAGAGAGAGAGAGAGTGCTACTCGTAGCTTGCGTTTTAGGCCTTGGGCACAGCTACCCGTACGAATTTTTTAGCCATACGTGTCTGGGAATTTTTCAGTCGTAGCCATAAACTCCTGCGAAGTAATTGGTAGTGAGTATGTTGAGTGTTCAGTACGGGTTAATTACGTGTGACGCACGGGCGCCGCACGGTTCGCAAGTGTCGTGAGATGAAGGAGTGGAAAAATTATGGCGTACGGAACATGCTGGAAGAGTACTAAATAAGGTGGTGAAATGGGTTACAGAGATGAGGAAAATTTAACACTTTTCAGTGACCGCATATAGGCCTTCAGCTAATGGGTTAGTGGAATATTGGAAATTGTTGCAAATTTTACGTTACTTATTTGCTGATGACCCCCTGTGGCATGTGGCTGAGATAGCTTTAAACATTGTATGTAATGCCTCGCTCCGGGACACTCCCTTTCCTTTCAGTGTATGGACAGGATCCTGTGTTACCGTTCACGGTCCTGATTAATTCGTAACAGTTACCAGATTAGTTAACTGAACAAATGCAGTGTCTATTTACTAAATCTCTCAAGGAGAGTAATGAACACCACTGAAAGGTTTTTGAAAAGAGCTAATGAAAAATACAGGTCAAAGTATGATGGTCTGTTCAAAACCACACCGGTAAAAGTATTTATGGGCGATCGTATGTATTTGAAACGATTACAACCTAGGAAACACAAACAAGAGCCAGCATATGTGGGTCTGTACCGAGTAAAGATGGTTAAATCTAGCACAGTAGTGATACAAAACATTATTAGTGAATCAATGTGTCAACATCATCAGGCACTCATAAATGTGGTTCCGGAGGAAATAGTTTTCGAAAGTATAAATTAGTGTGTACCCCCTTTCCCTGCATATGCAACATTCCCTGAGTTGACGAGTACGAGTTTTGGTGTTGTTTGAACTGACTTTTTTTTTTTATGTGTTCTAATTAAACTTGATGATAACAATGTGTTCTTATGTTCTTATGCTTAATGTAGTGAAGTGAGTGATTTAATAATTTTGCTGTGTTTAACAATATGTGTGACATACTTTCGAGTGAACCTAAGAAAAAAAAAAAAGAAAAAAAACAAAAAAAAAAAACAGAGAGGTTAAATGTGTCAGGGGTGATCCGTCAGAGGATGCTGTATTATTTATGCAGTTATATGATTCCTGGATGCGAGGACCGGGATGGTTCCTGATGGGGAAGTGGCTATGAGATTCAAGTTCAGTCTTGAGGCGAGGCAGTGTTAGAGAAAGAGTACATGTGGACACCTTAAACTTGATTAGAGTTCTGATAAGAAAAGGGCGAAGAGCTGAATCATTTTCTCGGAAAACGCTATTGGCCACCAATTGAAAGTTACAAGTGTATAGTGATTTTGAAAAAAAGCAAAATGGTGATGATGGTTTGTGTTGCGAAATTGTGCCGTAAAGCCCGGACAAGTAAAATCGAGGGATGAAGGAATGTCTATTTCTACGTGTATATATCTATCTATCTATCTATATATATATATATATATATATATATATATATATATATATATATATATATATATATATATATATATATATATATCTGTGACCTGTGCAGACTGATAATGAGATGTCGGCATATGGGTTTTCTTTAGTTATTACAAAAGGTTCGTTCATAATTACGCAATACATAATTACCCTCTCAGGTGAGGGACTTGTCAACTCGAGTGCTCACTGGCAACTAAAACTCCCTTCACTACCAAAATGCAATGTTTGTAATAGTATGCCACGACATCAGTTTTTTGGAATACTCATGGATATTGAGTTCATTTACCTTGTCGTACAAGACATCTACATACACGAATTACGACATTACTCCCCCCCCCACCCCGCTCCTCACTCCAGGAGAAGGTGCGCTCCCGCGCTCATTAGTCTATGATATATAGAGGACACTCCAACCAGGAGTAGGCATGGTATGTACTTAACAGAAATGCAACACAGAATATACATACATACATACATACACACACACACACACACACACACACATATATATATATATATATATATATATATATATATATATATATATATATATATATATATATATATATATATATATATATATATATATATATATATATATATATATCCCCCAAAAAATAAGACATCTTCCACAAAAAAACTAAAAATTGAATATTGCATGTAAAAATGTACAAAACACAATATAAATAATTCCACTAATTTTTTCTTAAGACCTCTGCAATCAAAACACAGAATACCCAAAGTGAAAAAAATCATTAACCTTCTGAGCCAGGACAGGGGTAGGAATAGATATTCCTTCATTCCTCGATTTTACTGTCCGGGTTTATGGCACAATTTCACAAGACAACTCACTACCATAGTTTCATCATTTATTTAAATCACCACAACACTTGCACTTGCAACTTTCAACCGGGGGCCACTAGCCGTTTTCCCGAGAAAATCATTCATCTTCCTGCCCTTCTCTTATAACATTAAGTATACGGTATTCCCATCTACACATTCTCTAACACTGCCTATCCTCAATAATACAGCATCCGCTCGACGGATCTCACTTGACCTATTTAACCTCTGATTGTTTTTAGGTTCACTCAACAATATTATACATATTTCCACACGCAGCAAAATTTCCACAACATTTTACGTGTAAATTTAGCATCAACATAACATATTGTTATCATCACGTCTATTTAAAACACGTCGAAAGAAGAAATGAGGTATGTTCAATCAACAACAATAGTAAAGGAAAAAAAAAAAAAATTCTACTCATCAACTCGAGGGATGTCACATATGCAGGGGTAAGGAGGAGCACTTTTGAAAACTACCTCTTCAGGCACCACATGTATGTGTGCCTGATAGTGTTAAGACACTGCCCCGTTAACAATGCTTCGTGTCACAACTGTGTTAAGCGGGGTTTACACGGGCGAACAGCTCGTCGAGCCTGGCTCGACAACCCTGTGTTTGAATTGATGTTCGAGGGTGTAAACGGGCTATTTGGTTGCCGAGCGCGCTCGTTGAACGGCTCGATGAAAGTCAGGCTCATCTTGACTTTTGTGGGCGGAGATACATTGTTTGACGAACGGTGTGAACGTGTGAACGGGTGTCGAGCATCGAACCTCAGTTGTTATTCAAACCTGCTAGAGGGAATATCATCAAAGAAATTAATAATTGCTCCCATTAATGAAAGCAAGAATGAGAAGGAAGTCGTACTTGATTTCATACATGCATATCGGGCTCATCCAGCTTTATGGAAAGTTAAATCAAAAGACTATTCCAATAAAGTAGCCAGAAATAAAGGAATAGCGGACACTCAGTCTTTCATGTGGAGTTATGGCCTTCCTCATAGTTGTATCTTCATAGTAATGAAAGGGCTGACACGATTCAGTAGATCAATGTACGTGTCTTCATCCATACGCAAATAATTGCGCCAGTCATCTGGCTCTAATTCTAAAGTAACAAGCAAGTTGGTGTGTGAAAATTTCTCTCTTTTTAGTAGCCAATCCTTCGTCCACTTTGATCTTTTTTTTTTTTTCCTTCTTAGTGCTACTGCTAAAGCAATGGCTATCAAATCGTCCTGATCGAGAGACATGTTGGCGTTGTTTTAGCACAAGGCACACTGAGGCTCGATGTACTGTCTGAAAGCTCTTCGAGCCGTTCTACAAGTAGGTTCGACAACAGGGATCGACTAGCTGTTCGGCCGTGTAACCCCGCCTTTAGACTTAACCATCTCTACTCGGTATGTACCCAAATACGCTGGCTCTAGTTTGTGTTTCCTAGGTTGTAATCGTTTCAAATATACACTATCACCCAAAAATACTTTTACCGGTACAGTTTTGAACCGACCATCATACTTTGAGCTGTAATTTTCATTAGTTCTTTCCAAGAACCTTTCAGTGATGTTTATTACTCTCCTCAATAGATTTAATAAACATACACAGTATTGCATTGTTGAATAATTTGGGAATTGTTGCAAATGAATGAGATCGTATGTGGTAACACAGGATCCTGTCCATACATTAAAAAGAAAAGCGTGTCCCTGACTGAAGCATTATATGCAATGTTCAAAGCTAGCTCAGCTGTAGGAAGCATGGCGTGCCAGTGAAGGGAGTCATCAGCCACTAAGTAATGTAAAATTCGCACTACTTCCCTGTTATGCGATTCCACTAACCCATTTGCTGAAGGCCTATATGCGGTCACTGAAAAGTGTTCAATTTTCATATTCCGTGACCGATTTTACCAACTTATTTATAAACTCAAGACCATTATCACTTATCAAAATTTTTGGGCAACCAAACCTAGTAATGAAAGAGCACAATGCCTGGGCTAATAATTTGCAGATTTATCCAACATTGCGTAAGTATGAGTGTACCGAGTAAATGCATCCACAAATACATATATACTTAATGTTGTGTTAACCCCGTAGGAAATGGTCTTACTGCATCCATATGCACTCTATAAAATTCAATGGGAACCACAGGCCATTTTCTGGCTTCTGGTACAGTATTTTTATGTTCTTTGAAACAATTACAAGCATGACAAGCTTTTATATAATTCTCTATAGACTTTTTCATTCTTAACCAAAAGAAAGATTCATGTGCTCTCCTTAATGTTCTATCAATCCCTAAATGCCCTGCATACAGACTTGCATGTACAATGTGGATAGCTCATTTAATTAAAGAGGGAGGAAGAACTACCTGTGGACAAAATTTTCAATAAAAAAATTTCTCACGAGGCACATTCAGAAATGATGGATAACTCTCCGATTCCCCTTTAATTAACTGCTCGCACTCTTTCCATACATTTCTCTTTTTTTCTGTGCCTCTCAAACTTCTTTTATGTCCCAAACACCCAAGTCAATGAAACCTGATCATCAAGGCATTAATTCTGGACACCCCTGGGCATGTCCTCGGTCATCCACATATATCCCCCTTTGCCGTTCGTATCTCTCTCTCTCTCTCTCTCTCTCTCTCTTGCTCTTCTGAGTTTACTCTCTCTCTCTCTCTCTCTCTCTCTCTCTCTCTCTCTCTCTCTCCTCTTTCTCTCACCCCGTTTTCTGAATGCCCATGGGAAAAATTTTCATCCCGTTCTCTATTCTCTCTATTTTGATGGGGGTCTTCAACATTTTGTTTACGTTCTTCGTCCCTCTTTTGTGCCCTAGTTGTTACTCATATTACTGCACCTCTAGAGAGAGCATCAGCTATCTTGTTAGCTTTACCTTCTATGTGGTGAAACTTATATTGAAGTCTAATAATCCTTCAATCCATCTCGCTTGACGAGAGGTCAAATAATTTTTATATTACAAATCACGTGAGGGGCGATGATCACTTTGCAACTCAATCAACTGACCTAATAAAAAGAACCTATGCCTCTCTAGAACCCAAAGAATAGCAAAAGCCTCTCGATCGAATGTACTATAACTCTTTCTGCCCCTTTTAACGCCTGGGAAGCAAAGCAAATGGGTCTCTCTCCGCCTTTATCATGTCGTTGAGAAACCACGACACCAATAGCTACGCTACTCTCATCTGTTGTCACTAAAAACTGGTAATCAAATCTAGGATATGCGAGTAATTCATTGCTAGTTAAGGCAGCTTTCAAATGGTTAAAGGCCCTTTCTTCTTCCCCTCACCAATTTATTACTTTTTATTTCTTTAAGGGTCTCGCTATCTCTCCAAAACCTCTTATGAATTTACGGCAATACCCAGCGACCGCAAGGAACCCAGCTACTTCCTTAGAGTTACGTGGCCTGGGGAAATCTGTAATAGCTGCTACTTTACTGGGGAAGGGTTGAATATCTTTTGGGGTATTATGTGACCTAAAAATTCGACATGTTTACAGAAAAATTTGCACTTTGACAAATTTATTTTCATATCATTACTTCGCAATGCTTCTAAAACTTTACGAATATTATTATTATGTTCTTCGGCCGTTTTCCCTGTAATTATGATATCATCTATATAAACAAGACCATTATGGGCAATTAAGGGCGGCAAAACCGCCATCATTTCTCTAGAAAAATGACGTGGAGCATTTTTAACACCGAAAGGAAGAAAATTAAACTGAAATAATTGATCGTTAGCTATAAATGCCGTTTCACATTTACTATCTTCCTGAATGGGTATTTGATAGTATCCAGATTTTAAATCAACAGTTTTAAAATATTTGCTATCCCATACTTTCTCAAGTAATTCTTTGATCGAGGGCAATGGGAATACATTATCCTTAGTGACTGCTTTCAACTTCCTATAATCAACACACAATCTTACCGAGCCATCCTTTTTCTTAACAGCTACAATTGGAGAAGCCCAGGGGTATTCGCTCGCCTCGATTATCCCTTGTTCCCTTAATTTATTAATTTCCCTTTCTATCTCTCCCTCGAAATGAATGGGTACTTTATCAGGCCTTGTCCTGATTGGCTCTGCCTGCCCAGTTTCAGTACTAAAGTGAAATCGTAAATTCTCCCTGGTGGCTCATCTCCAATTACAATTACATCGGAAAAATTATTGACAATGTCACTAACTACAGGCTGATATTCTGAGGGACATAATTTTCGCGCTTGCATAATCAAATTCTGAGTGCATTCATCTGTGTGGGCTGGAGTTGTAGCTCCCAACATCCCATTATAAGCAATTTCACATAACTCTAATTCACACACAGAATCACTTCCTAAAACAACTCTTTTATTTGACAAATTAACTATATTTATATCAGCTCTGTTCTCTTTAATTTCTGTTAAGCCCTCTAATATCACATGGGCCCAATTGTCATGTTGTTCAACAACTACCTTAGTTCCTTCCACAAGAGGGCGAAATGGGGTCAAAGATATGCTCGTAAGGGTCTGGGGGAACAACACTTCTCCTCTCTCAGGTACAGCTGTTACCTTACTTTTAAATGTCACTCCAACCTAACACACGCACTTACTGTCTCATGACTTTCTATCAGCAAAAGTACCCTCCTGCTTTTACTTTTATTGTATCTTTTCCCCCCAAAATGCAGATTGATTATTAGATATAAAGTCTCTTCCTAGGAGAGCCTTGATTCCTGAAATCCTCAAGGTGGGCAAGACAAAAAAATCATGTGTAAACTTCTCAGACCCTACCTTGAACTGTACGATTGATATATGGTTTATGTCTAGTTTATTTCCTCCTGGCGTGTCAAGAACAATGGATGCCACTGACTGTAGTGGATTTGAGGAGAATTTTTTTTCAATCAATGAAACACTGGCTCCCGTATCAATCAGCACTGGGATGGATTTATCTTGCAGGTCGATCCTAACTGATAACATTCCTAGACGGCCATTACGAGGTATGGGGCACGGGCTAATGACCTCAGCCGCCAAACCGCTGCCCTCCGGTCCTCTTTCTAGTGCTGCTGGGGTGAGGTCGGGGGTACCGATGGAGGTCCCAGTGCCTGCTTTCACGTCTGTCATCACTGCTTCCTTGACTACTGCTTATGATGTCATGTGGGGGGGGGGGGCATCGAACTTCCTCGTCTACCCATTCCTCTGTTATCTTTTCCTCGGACGTTGGGCGGGGGGAGGTGTGCGTGTGCCTCAGCCCGCCCGCCCTTGGCGGTTTTTGCTGGGCACTCTCAAGATAAATGACAGTAGGCCTGACAAGTGTAACAACGGGGGGATCCTTGGGTGGGGCACTCCAGTCGTCGGTACCCCTCTCCCCCACAGTGGCAACATCTGAAGACTCTGATAATCTACTGACTGTATTCCCCCTTACCACTCTTCGGGGGTCGACATCCTTTCATGGCTGCCAACTTTTCAGAATCGGCCCCGTTATTTCCAGCCCTTTTTTCTTCTGACAAACTGTTTAAAATGATTTGTATCGCACTCACTACGTCTGCTAACGAGTGATTGTCATCGAACAAATAACCACATGAATACTGATTTACTAATCTGCGAATATGTTTACGGGCAGTTGCCTTTTTATCACCTTCTGGGAGGTGAATCGCAATCCCGAAAACTGCGAGTTGCAAAACTAAGAACGGATTCACCTTCTCGTATTTTGGGTTTTTAACTTTCTTTTAGGTCTCTCTTTCTCATATCAGGCAAGGCATACTTCCCAATTAAACATCGTTTTATTTCAGTATAACTTCTTAAACTTTCTCCAATGCCGGAGCATCTTTCAGCAATCTAATTATTTTAATTGCTTTTTCTCTTTTCGACCACCCATATGTAGCTACTTAGAAGTCTCTCAAAAAGACTTCAATTGATTGAAACCCTTCTTTAGGTCGTTGATCATTCAAAGGCCTAACACCCACATGGA
>NC_090744.1:85720935-85750935 GCF_036898095.1 Palaemon carinicauda | reverse complement strand
CTTCACTTGCGTTTGAATTTAAATTAGGAAATAAAATCTATGCCCCAATCGTCTAACTGTTACTGCAAACATACGATAGGATTTGGTTATGTTCATTTCCATGGGTGCCATAAGTAACAGCACGGATTCGTAAAATGTTTTTAATATCTGCAAAAACATAAAAGGTTTTAGATTAAGGACAAAACTTTTCCGTCACCATGACACTTTGTAATTGATTAGTTATAAAGTCCTGTTCCTGCGTAATTTTACAAGCAGTGAACAATAAGTAATCAATGCTTCCATTCTTTCAAGTATGCGATGTCCCGACTTAATGTTTCCAAAGGATTGAACTTTTCTTCAACTGATTTCAATACATCCTGACCATGATAAGTATCATGGGTAATTCTACATTCTACCAGTCTATTGTTCCCTTATTTTGATATGCAACAGATCTTGATTTACCTTAAAATGATCACTGTCCACATCAGCGGGAATCCTTCCTTGATTTGCTATAACTCACTTTCAACTGCAAGTCCTATAGAACCAACCACAATGTTTTTTAACCATTATAGGCCTCTGTTTGTGTTCTCAATCCTCTTTTACTCAAATGCTTCAAACATTGTTAACGAAGTATCGAAGGATATGTTTCAAGCTTGCTAAAATGGGTTTTAATTTAAGGGTGGGGTCCGAGGTGGTTGTTAGGTGTTAACAGAGAGGCGAGGTGACTACAAGTAAATATTTATTTCACAGGAAGCCAACTTATATACAAGCAATTTAGATCAATAATATAACAAAAGTTCAAACAATCTAAACATACTACTTATATACAAGCAATTTTGATGAATAATGTAACAAAAATTCAAAGTCTAAACATATGATGGCAAGCTTAATCAGGTTGTTCTATTATCAGTGCTGGAGAGAGCAAGAGATAAGAAAAGCAATAGCAATACATTTTAGGGACGTATATGAAACACATGCAGTACATGACTCCCAACCTAAGAAAGACAGATGTGAAATAAAGTGCCCTGCTTTTGAGAAGTGAACGGTAAGTGGGTCATCTTGCAGGAGATACGAAGGTTTTAGGAGATTAATGGAGACCCAGACTCCTTTGACACAAATGTTAATTAAGAAAGCCTCAGATCATGAGGAAAGCGCCTGTGTATGTGGGGTCAGCGAGTGCTTGATAGTATCACTGCTCAGGAAGACACGTGTTATGGCATATAAATCTTTTGGTATGTGTTGCATCGCTGGAGATTTGTAAGTCTAGCAGCATGGAGTAAATTTTCCCACAATGTAACGAACGCGCTGGAGATTGCCAGAAGAGGTTTCAGACAGAAAGATTTGACAGGGATGAAACCAATGGGTAGCCATACATAATTTCAGCTGCCAGGAAATTTATGATTGGACCTTAATCACAGGAGGAGCAATGGAAGATGTGTAAACCAGTTGGAGTTATTGCAGCTGGACAACAGAGGTGCTTTCAGTGTTCAATGAAAATGTTCATCGACTTCATTGGCTCTAGGGTTGTAAGAGGTTTCCTGGTGTAGGGTGATGTCCAGGAGATTCCCTAATGATGTCCAAAATTGAGGGGTGAAATTGGTACCCTTGTCAGAACTAACATGACCAGGGATACTATATATCACGGTCCATGTGAGAATAAGGCAAATATACATGAGTTGGACGTTGCATTTTGCACGGGAATAGCTTCTGACAAACGAGTGGCGCAGTCAATGATAGTAAACACGTAAAGGGTTCCTTGTAGTGTGGTTAGGGAATGCGGAGGTTGAGGAAAGTTGCCCACGCCTGAATCTGTGTCCCGTTGTACTTTTGAAGTTTAGCATGAGGTACAGGCATGGATCCAGTCCTTAGCATCCTTATTAATGTTGTGCCAAGTGAACTTCGTCTCTAGAAGCTGTGCAGTAGATCGGCGCAAGGGATGTGAGAGGCCATAGGTGAAGTGGTCTACCAGTACTGACGTCACAGACGAGAGTGGCGTTGGAGTCATCGATTGTGATGTCATCCCAATAGAGGAGTGTGCACAAAGTCGTTCATGCTTGGTACTCTGGATATTTTCATTGGGCTTTTGCCAAGGCGTTGCAATCCAATACCAAGTAATTGTGGGCCAATGTGTTTATTGACAGGGCATTGAAAACAGAAATAGTTTTCCATGAGATATTTGGAAGTGTGCAATTGTATCCAGCCACAGTAGAGAGACGTCGACTTTGACAGATGGTCTACCATTAGACTGTAAAGTGAAGGCATGCATCAAAGGCATAAGGTCCGTGCAAATGGCAAAAGGGTATATATATATATATATATATATATATATATATATATATATATATATATATATATATATATATATATATATATATATCTATATCTATATATATATATATATATATATATATATATATATATATATATATATATATATATATATATATATATATATATATACATCATCAGAGAAGGTGGCGGTAGCCAGTATCTTACATTTCTCAAAAAGGACAGCGAAATAGGTAGTTCTAGATATCCATTTATTATAAATCCTGACGTTTCGTGATCATTATCACATCTTCCAGGGCTGCAAATAGGAAGTAAATATATAACATTAAGAAACAGTAATATACAAATATATATATATATATATATATATATATATATATATATATATATATAAAGTGAAAATTGGTAAAAAAAAAAAATAAAAATTCAAGTAAAAATATTCGTAAAACAGAAGTGGAACCAACCTCGCATTAGCGCAAATAAAAACTGAATGGCACTGGTAACTACAAAACAAAACAAAGAAACCTATGACAAGTACAATTGAATGGAGGAAGCTTGGATGTTTAACGATGGAGCTAGTCTTTTAATCAAAACTGACTCCAGAATTGGCAAGTCGTGGGAATTATATACTTGCCCTATAATGCTAAAATCTTTATTGTCAATATTTAGTTTGCACATTTTAGTATGATTGCGAATATTTGAATGTTCTGGGTTGGATATTCTGCAACCTGTTCGAACAAAAACCTCTCCAGTAACTTGATGCTTTAAGGATACCTCAGCAGTGAAGGAATTTGCCTGCAAAGGTGTAATTATGAAATCAAGACGAAAATTACAGTGGTACCTAGAAGTAACCTCATGGTAAGTTGTAGCCCATAATTAGTTTATATTTTTCAAAATTATTGATTAGCTGCCTGCAGTATCATTATATGTTGAAGTGCTTTATGCCTGGAAAATTAAAAGTTCCAAGAAAGAAAAAAGTGTGTTATAAGTATTTCCGATCTTTAAGCGTCCGTAGCCAAAACTAGTTTTAGTACTCCAATTATTCATAATTTTTTTTTTTTTTCACATAATTACTTGAAACTTCTCTTAGATGTTCATATTAGTCGAATATATGTACAGAAATATATTTTTTGTGGGGAGGGGAGGCAAACTGAAAATTGACCGTGTCATTTGGAATCAAATAGAAAAATCATAGATTTCCGTGATATCATTCGGGGCAGCCGTCTTGTGAGCATAATATTTCATTATATTTGAAGGAAAAAAAAAAAAAAAAAAGGATAATCTTCATTACGTTCAAGTACATCCATGACAAATTTTGTGTCTCTGGCACAAATAGGATAACTTTAGAACACAATATTTGGAATCATATTCAATATACTTCTGGAAAGTTTCAATATATACAATAATTTTTTATTACCGATTTTTTATTTTACTTTTGGTTTGGCACCCGTTTAATGACAACGGTAGAGAACTTTAATTTTATAGCCTAATGCAATTCACTTTTCGTAATCTAGGTGTCACAGACGGTTATATTTTTTAGGAAAATAGAGTCGAAGGGAATAAATGTACCATGCAAGTTTTTGGCAAATTGCTCAACTGAAGACTTACCAATAGGTAAAAAAGAGTTGGCACAGCCTCTTCCTTCAGGGCACGTTTGATGGTTTTTTTTTTTTTTTTTCTTTTGTTTAATTACCCGGAGTTGGTACTTCATGTCATCAGCATAGTTCTCTGCTTTGAAATGGACTGAAAAAATTAGAGCATTCTTCCAGTTAACATCGTCTGCACATTTGCAAGTATGCACCATTTCTTCTTAATTTTTCCTCTTTTAGGAAACTAAAATATTGAATACCCATATTAATGGTCTTTTTGCTATTATCATGGCATCCAAAGACAGTACCAACAGGAGGCGTATATGATGGAAGTTAATAAATATGACAGAGATCAAGTTATACTATATACCTCAAAAGCGAATTCTCGGGCACCATCTCCGAAAATTGACGTCACCATAGCTACGCCCACATGCACGCAGCTCACTGATGAGCCGACATCTGCGAGTATATCTAAAGGACCTTGATCAAAATATTGAATTTGTTTTTGCTTTCTCCAATGAACCATTAGATAACATTGGCATTACTGAAGAGTAACCCTGGAAGAATGGAGATTTTGAATTCTCATGACAAACTGGGAAGCCATGAAGAGGGGAATAACACCTTAACAGAACATGATGCTTACAAAAGACCTTTGGAACTTGCTGGGACGGAAAATATATCACTATAAAGCCGAGAAAAAATATGGAGGGAAATTGACAGAGATAAATTTAAAGTTGTCACCGGACGTTACTTGTCATATCTAACCCCTTCAAAGAAAGGGATTCAAGCCCGGGTTGAAATTTGATTTTTGGTAATCTTTACTTCATATATTAAGATTTAGACAATGGCTATTATAGAATTGTTTTTTGTTGAATTGGGATTTTATCAATTCTAAAATAGAAAGCATTGAAATGAAAAATAACACAAAAAGAATATAAAAAGAAGAAAATTATTGAACTAATTCAATGGCATCAACCACAAACCGAATGCATCTTTAAAAGGAACAATCGAACTCTGAACGAGATGAATAAGAATAAAGTTATAAAATTGATAAAAGCCAATAAAAAGACGTAGGGGACTATAAGGGTGAGAGGATGTATCAGATTGTATGAAAAGCAAATACAGTCCTGCAGATAAAGAAAATTAATGATGATAAAGTTTGCTCAAATTTCTGGGAAAATAAAAAATAAAAACTGGAAAAAATCAACCAGATATAAAATATAGAAAAAAAATACAAGAAAAAAATTCAAAATAAATCTCAGGAGTTGTAGTGAACAAAGAAATAAAATAAAATCGAAAGATAATAAAAAGAAAAATATAGAAATGAAAAGAGTCAATGGTCCTAAACACATAAATGAACTAAAAGGACCAAAATATGCAAAAGAAAGTTATAAAACTTTTACAAATATTGTGAAAACTAGGACAGGCAAAAGTTACCAGAAAGGCCGTGGACGATGATCCACGGTGTTTTACTGCTTTTATCTTCTGGGAGAAATGAAAGGTTAAGACTTTCTATACTGCTTTTAACGAGTCATTTAAAAGTTGCTTTCACTTTTAGAAAAGTGCTTGGCAGAAAATAAAACTTTATTTTATCACTTTTAGAATCTCAAAATTTCACAACAAATACAAACATTTGAGCCGTGTCATTTTTCCTTGTTTGATTAAGTTAAAATATCAATGAATCTTTTTAGTGGAATTAAAGGACATGAATAACAATACAATGGTATGCCAATCGTTTGTATTGATCGACTTTTAAAATACTCATATTGTCCTTAAATCATATGTATAAATTTTCTTTTAACGATATAATATTATGTTAAATCATCTTAAGTTCTCTAAAACAGTGATGAATCATATGCGACTGAAAATGATAATTACTTTTTATTGTAAAGATAACATAACAAATGGAAATTATTTTGGGAAGAATAAATTCCGTTGTAAGAAAGTTATTCACCAAAGGGATTTTTAAGATATTTCAGTTGCATAAAATAACTCCATTTTTTATGTATTCTGTGTCTTTGAAATTGTTTAATATTTCTTTCTTCCCGTTGATATTTAATAGTTACTTTAATGTTACTTTAATATGGTTGTCGTTATTTGAATACGGAAGCCAAGGTTCATAAAAAAGAATAAACTCCTCCGGTCACATCGAGAAAATCTAGTAATGGAACAAATCTCGTCCTTCACGAACGACAAACCAACATAGATGTCCCTTCAGTTATTGTGCAGACCTCCTTCGCAATATGTCAAGATAAATTGCTTTGCATTCCAAGTCCTTCGAGTTTGAAGTTTTAAACCGAACGTTTGATAGATACATGAGAAGAGACACGTAATAGCGAACTTTTACAGAGTGAGTGACAAAATAGATGAATTTCAACGTTAGTGTATACGTGTGCAAGTGTATGTGTTTTGAAAAACTCATTGTGCATATATTTTTGTTGAGAAGAGAGATAATGCATGAGTGTTTCAAACATGAAATACTGTAGTTTTGTATATGTCATATTTATTAAATCAAAGCTCGTCGATTATTTAGTGTATTGCTTCTTGTAGAAAAATGTTAATAATTGTTGTTAACATATTATTTTAATATGATTAGTTTTCCTCCTTTTTTTTGGTATAATTTAAATGTTAAATCTCTCATATTTATCATGCAAGGATCAAAGACTACTACTAATAAAAGTAATACAACTGTGGTTCCCACCAATACCGTTAGCATTTCTTTCATTGTAATATTGCACGCTAGATAGATAGATAGATAGATAGATAAATATCAAAAGCATTTAGCTATCTGGTTTCAACAGCAGCGAATTTAGGGAGAGGATTCTAGCCTCAGATCATTTCTCTTAACCCAGGCAGATACAGGTTTCCATTTACAGGTAAAGTCACTTGTCAGCAACAGACCGGCAACGAATGTAGTCACCAGCAGTCTCAAGACTGGTAGGGACGCGTTCAATTAAAGTCGGTCAGACGTCGGTAGTATTTCACCTACTGCATTATTGTGACCTTACATATATATATATATATATATATATATATATATATATATATATTTATTTATTTATATATTTATTTTTATATATATATATATATATATTTGTATATAAATATATTTATATATATATATATATATATATATATATATATATATATATATATATATATATATATACATATATATTTATATATATAAATATATATATATATAAATATATATATATATAAATATATATATATATATATATATATATATATATATATATATATATATATATATATATATTTATGTATATATTTATATATAAATATATATATATATATATATATATATATATATAAATATATATATATATATATATATAAATATATTTATATATAAATATATATATATATATATATATATATATATATATATATATATATATATATATATTTATATATAAATATATATATATATATATATATATATATATATATATATATATATATATATATATATATATATATATATATATATATATATATAACGGTTGGGTGAGGTAGCCATGCCGTCATGATGGAAGTTCCTAAAAGGTAGCTTCCTAGGGTATATTTGACTACAGTGATATCCCCAGAGAATTTTACCTTAAGGTATCCAGAATTCTAACTCCTGGAGTGAATATCCCTAAATAAATCTAACAGGGATATCGCATAATATCAGAGGACGTATTCTTCACACGCCACATAGCTATCTTCACCCCGAACCGTATTAACGCTTCGAGGGGTTACAGTCACAAGAATCTAAAAACGAGAATGCAAAGAGAGCCGCTCATATGGTATCTCTCTTATTTCGTTTCCTGTATGTATCTGACGAAGACGGCTGCGCCATCTTTATTCCTTGTACGGGTACACGAGGTGCTACAGATACTGTATCATAGGGAGGGGTCAATAAGCCCTTTTTACGATGAAAGGAAGGGCGGGTCCATCAGGACGACATGGCTACCTCACCCAAAAATAGATTTTTCGCTTCGCTCAAAATCCGTCTTTTGGGCTCAGGCCATGTCGTCCTGATGGAAGTTTACCAGAGCATTACTGTATCTGTGGATTCTCAACCGGTGCCGTACCCTCAAGAAAGTATTTTCCTGGTCCGTCTAGACCTAGAGACCTATGATGTTACCGTCATACATCATTTCATCTAAGCATGAACTATGTTAGTGCTTCCTGCCCCCTACAGGGAAGAGTCGTACTAGACTCTGGAAAAAGTCTCGAGGAGTACATATTAACTATGGATGACAAAATGACAAGCTTGTATAGTGGTCTCGCCCTATACATTGTAAAGCAAAGTTTGTATAAGAGTCACCAATGTCAGTATGAATTCCTGACATCTCCCCCAGTGTATCTATCTTATTAAACTATCGGATAACAGCTGTATCCGTATAGGAACAAATTTTGCAACTCTAACCACCATCCCCTTAGGGTACAACGTTAATCCTTCCCAAGGAAGGGTTACAGCGAGTGGATTTTTGCTTGAAGAAAGGAACAATCTTAAAAGACATTCCATGTTAAAATTATCCATATTTTAAACTTAATGCTCAGTACATTTCTAATAAAAGGAGTGTGGGCGAATAAGACGCAGGGTTCACTATGAACTAGTTTATTAAAAATTTAATAAACATATATATCAGTCAACATTTATAAAATTTATAAAATGTGGACGATATCCAATAAAACATAAAGAAAACCGTAAACAGAAAATATTGTTTCGTCTAAAAGGAAACAGATTTGCCACTTTAATTGAATTATTAATGATATTGATACAGTCCGTATCATGCTATAGTTCAACAAAGTCAGTGGAACAGTTCTTAAGGACACATTAGTGGCCTATCACTCAGTGTGTAGTAACAGTCTGTGACTACACACCCACCCTCTTAATTAATCGTCCTAAATTAATTTCATTGTTCCTCGCAGATTTAAACAGAAGGTTCAAGAATTCTACCTGCTGCTACCACAGACCTCTTGAGTTGCTCTACTTGCTTCGCATAGTGCATAAAGAACACCTTGGATGACTACCAGCCGATGTACAAACGAAGATGTTCAAATCCATATAATTAAGGAAATTTTATGGAAGAGGCAACTTTCCTTGCATCACGACTTGCGGGTGTACTTTCTGGATCCGCTCTGCGAATAACGCAGGTGAGTTTCGCCCTTAGTTGTTTCAGAGAAAAATTTTCAACCCGAGGTTTCTCCTCTGAACAGCTGTCCTCCCTTAAAGTCTGAAGTTCTATGAAGATAGACCTTTAGGCACTCCACTGGACATAGAGATGCATCTTCCTTCGGAGGGCAAATTCTCTAGGGACCCCACCTGTTGGTGGGTAGCTCGTTCTTGGTAAGAAGCCTTGGGTCTGGAAATAGATCCAATTCTCCCTCCAAGAACTGGACATGGCCTTCCTCTCTAGAGAGAGCCACCATTTCAGTAACTCTGACCCCCATAGCGAGTGCAAACAGACATATGACTTTTGAGTCAAATCCTTCTAAGCACACTCCTCATTGTTCATTATTTAGGCAAAATGAAGAATCTTATCTAGTGACCATGAAATGGGTCTTGGAGGCGCTGAAGGACTAAGCTTAGCATGGGCCTTCGGAATTCATTAAGAACGTCGTTAGAGAGGTCGACCTGAAAGGCATATAGTATCGGTCTTGTCAAGGCAGACTTGCACATTGATATTGTGTTGGCTGCTAAACCCTGCTCATGGAGGTGAATGAAGAATGATAAACAGAAATCTGTCAAGATTTCTTTTTGGTTTCTTCACCTTGACAAAGGACACCGGCTTCTTCCATGATGCCTCATATTGTCTTCTGGTTTCCTCCAGAAAGTCTATATTGTCTTTTGATACCCCGAATCTTTTTCTCATCGCTAAGGAGAGAAAATCATGAGATGCAGGTTCTGGGGTTTCTGTGATGAAGCGAAGACAGTCGACTTCTGTACTCGCTGAGACAGGGTTGGATCCGATAGCGGTACAAACTTCAGTCGTAGTTCCAATGCCAGAGGGAACCATACGCTGTTTGGCCACTTGTGGGCCACTATTGCAGCTTTACCGTAGAAGAATCTCAGTTTGTCAAGGACCTTCAAAAGGAGGTTGTGCGGAGGGAACAGGTAAATCCTGGACCATCTGTTCCAGTCTGGGGAAATAGCGTCCACTGCCTCTGGTAGCAGATCCTCGTATGGGGACACATAACGATCTATTTTCTTATTGTCTTTCGTCGCAAAGAGGTCTATCTAAGGTTCCGGGACTTGACTCAAAATGAAGGAGAACGATCCTGCGTCTAGGGACCATTCTGACTCTATTGGTGTAAACCTGGATACAGCATCCGCTGTCACATTGCGGAACCCTTGAATGTGAACTGCTGACAGGTGCCATTTCTTCCTTTCCGCCAAGCGGAATATGGCCAACATCACTTGCTTGATTTGAGGCGACCTCGACCTTTGTCGATTCAGGCATCTCACTATTACCTCGCTGTCTAGAACCAATCTTATGTGGGTCGAGTGGCGAGGAGATACTTTCTTTATTGTCAGAAGTACTGTCATGGCTTCTAAAAAGTTGATGTGAAATGACTTGAAAAGATTGGACCAAGCTCCTTGGACTCTATTCTGGTGAGAGTGGCCTCCCCAGCCTTCCCTTGAAGTGTCTGTGTGGATAGTAACTGACGGGGGAGGGGGTTGAAGAAGTACTGATTTTTTCAGTTGCTTGGCTTGGGACCACGGCTTGAGAAGCGTTCGCAGTCGAGTCGGTAGTGGTCTCATTAGATCTCTTCACGCGTTTGATGGGTATTTTCTCCAGACTCCTGTTGCATTCTTTAGCTGTGCTCTTAGCACTGGATCTGTTATTGAAGCAAACTGTAGAGACCCCAGCACACTCTCTTGTTCAAGTCTCGATATCCGTTTGGATTTCAATAGTCTCTTGACAGATCTGGCTATTTCTTTCCTCTTCTTCCCAGGAATGGAGAGTCGATGTGACTCCAAATTCCAGTGGATTCCCAACCACTGAAATTTTTGAGCTGGAGATAGACGAGACTTTTTGATGTTGATCTTGAATCCCAGATGTTCCAGGAACTGGATCACTATCTTACAGGCTTGCATGCATTCTGTCCTGGATGCTGCCCACACCAGCCAGTCGTCCAAGTAGGCCACTACTTGCATCCCCTTTAGGCGTAATTGATGGACGGTTGCGTACGCAAGCTTCGTGAAAATCCTTGGGGCTATGTTTAGCCTGAATGGCATGGCTCTGAAGGCGTAAAGTCTTCTTTGTAACTTTAAGTCCAGGTAGGAGGAGAGGTGACGATTAATTGGAACGTGCCAATAACGTCAGACAGGTCCATAGAGACGGTATATGCCCTTTTTGGCAGTAGGGTCCTTATGTGTTGAAGTGTGAGCATCCTGAACTTGTAGTTCACTATGAACTTGTTGAGTGGCGACAAGTCCAGAATGACTCTGAGATTTTCTGACTCCTTCTTTGGAACACAAAACAGCCTTCGTTGGAATTTGATGGACTTAACTTTTTGGGTTACTCTTTTCTCTAAGAGTTCTCGGACATATTTTTCCAGAACGGGGGTAGAGTGTTGGAAGAACTGAGGAAATTGAGATGGAGGACTGCTCCAGCTCCAACCTAGTCCATTCTTTATTAGGCTGTGGGCCCAGGGATCGAAGGTCCAATGATCCCTAAATTGATGTAGTCTCCCTCCTACTGGAAGCATCTCACTTCCGCTGTTGAGGACCTGAGGCCTTGCCTCCTTGACTGCGTACTCCCCTGAATCCCCTTCCCCTTGAAGGGCGTCTAGAAGAACCTCTGTCTGTTCGTCTAGCATTTGAGCGAAAGGATGAAGTCTGCCTTTCAAACGCTGGGTTAAAAACAGGCGACTATGTCACCACTTGTTGAGGTACCAACTGGTACGTGGTTGGAGGTTGTGGCACTATCTGAGGCACCGCGGTCGCAGGGAGTTGCTGTTGTTGCTGTCGGTAGGGCTTAGCCGGCCGAGAGGATAGCCTAGGCCTTTTTGTCTTCTTCTTGGGTAAGGGACCCTCATCCGGAGAAGACTTTCTCTTAAGATTTAAGCCCTACTTTTTGAGAAGGTTCCTATTCTCCGTGGCAGCCTTGTCTACTACCTCTTTAACCACTTCATTGGGAAAGAGGTACTTATCCAAGATGCAAGAGGAGATCAGCTTCCTCGGTTCGTGCCTCACCGCAGCCGAGGCAAACACGAACTCTCTACAGGCTCTCCTAGCTTTAATAAAGCTATAGAGATCCTTCGTAACTGTGGCCAGATGGGTTTTGGACACTACCATCAACATGTCCTGGTTTTTGGGGTAGCTTGCCATCGTTTCCAATGTCGTTTGCAACGACATCGATGTCGCAAGTCTTTCTTTCGTCTCTTGCTCTCTGTGCAAGAGAGACTCCGACAGCTTTGGAAGTTCCTCACCAAACTGATGTTCGGCAATATCAGCTTCCAGCTTCCCAACTGAGAAGGTAAGGTGGACGTCCTTCCAGTCTTTTTGGTCCAAGGGTAAGGTCAGGGATAACAGCTTGCATTCTTCCAAGGAGGGGCATGGTTTCCCTGCCTCCGCCGCCTTCAAGGCTGCCTTATATCCATTTTTCATGAAGGGAAAGGCTCTGGTTGGAGAGGCTACAAAGGAGGGAAGCTTCTTACTCAAGGCTGCCACCTTTGAGTGCGTGAAGCCCCTCTCTTTCATCGAGCTCGCTAGTAACGCCTGTGCTTTACTATGGTCAAGGACTATGACCTCCTTCGGCTCCGTCTCCTCTTTGAGGCTCTCTCCTTCCTAAGATGGACATAGCAATCCAGGTAAGAGTCTTTGTTGCGCCAAAATTCCACATCTTCCCGGGGAATTGAGCCCAACTTCTCCGACATTACAATCTTCCCGGTTGTCATTGGCATGTGTTCGGCATACCTCCAAGGATTTGCATCCGAGCACAAAGGAAGATCCTTCACGTTGAGTCGCTTCTGGGGCCCATGTGATGCTGCAAGTCTACGTATCTCCAGTTTCATCGCAGCTTCCTTTTCATCATTCTTCTTTTGTATTTGTTGAATCATCTCAACAATATCAGAAAGAGTACTTCCCCGATCACCTGGGATAGCAGACGATGTAGAGGGAACAGATTTCGGGGCCGGAACCGATGTAACCGAAACCTCGTCGATTTCTTTCTCTTCTATTTCTGGAGCCTGGGTCAGCTCCTCCTCCTGACCTTCTCTCAGAAGTTCCTTTTCTGTATAATTCGACATATCCGACATCCTAACGTCCAATTGGATGTCTTGAAGGGCGGCCGAGACTTCAGAATCTACCGGATTCTGGACAGTTGGTATCTCCTCCTAAGGCTGAGGAATGACTGCATCAGCTGATGGCTTAGGGAAAAGGTAGGCCCTCATCTTCTCGTTTGGAAGGTAGGGGCCTGAAGTGTTTTTCTGAAAACCCCTCACCCAGGTTCGCAACTATTCTCTAGCCGCATCCCTTGACTCCGCCGACTTAGGGGTGTCAAATGCCTCGGTAATCAGGTTGGAACATATAGTACATACCTGAGGGTCCCAATACCAGAGATCACATTTGGAGACTGCGCATGCTGCGTGCCTCCTGTATAACTCATGTCCACAGAAGTTCTTACTGCGGACATTGCAGAACATACTCCCGCACTTTGGATGGTCCCCCTGTAAAGAGAAGAGAATCCATGAGTATCAAGTGAATGCTTTTCATTTATTATTAATACATGTAGCTTATACAGTAAAGCTATAAAAGAAAGAAGGAAAGACAAATACTTGTATTTCCTGCCTAGCCAATTGTTGTGACCTCCCAAGATATTAAAACTAAGGTTAATTCTATTCTAGAATACCTTATAAATGTTCCTAAGCAAAAAGTTAAGGTGTCACTCACACCTTGAAATAAAGTTTTAATATAGGGGATAGAATGAATACAGAAAGAACTCACTTTCTATATACTGTACGGTCTCAACAAAAGGCTGTACCAGATAACATTAAGTATGTTGGAAGAACTTTAGTGTTACAACAAACTCTATACTGTAGTTTTATCAATGCAGTGTGTACTACACCACAAATATAGAAACTACTGTACATTGCATGCTGTCGTGCCGGTCGGCACTCGCAGGCCGGCATTTACCCCTGTATAGATCAAAGGTATACTACCTTTAACTAATAGGCGGTAATTCACTGATTCGCAAATGTGTGCCGGCTGGCAATCACTGCCGGCCGGCAACTAAAAACACTAGCACCTGGCTGCCGGCTGCTAATCGTAGTGGCCGGCAGATCTCGAGATGTGTTTGTACTGCCGGTAGGCAAAGGTAGCGATACCCGTGCCGGCCGGCACTGACTACGAACCAGAGAACCTTCACCTATCCGGCTGCCGGCCGGTAAAGCTGGCAGCCGGGCTAGGGGTACAAAACACTAGCAAGAGAAACAGTATGGATGTAAGGTTATAAGGCAGCATTGCCATGCAACCTCCCATCCAGAAAGAGTGAACATATGGAAGGGGAGAATGTAACATTCAGGCTTCCTATCTATCCATAGCCTGCCGGGCTCTACCAGTAGACACAGAAGAGAGACCAAGGGAGGTCTGGGGTTTACTCTGTAGAAGAAAAAGGGTCTCTGCCGGCCGGCACGTTATTGCCAGCCGACAGAGAGCTGAGCCGGTCCCCCATCCTAACCTACACTAGGTACGGATGTAGGACTGCGGCCAAAAGATGTGATGGCTAGGCCATCACTAAGAAAGATAGGGGAGAAAGGGATAAGGGTACTGTAAACTTCGTTCTAGTATGACACACCCAGCAGTTAGGAATACTCATCCTAACCTAGAGTTTGTCTATTAGGGAGGAAGGTTAGCAATACTTTTTAGCCTCCTCCATACCAGAACAAAGCTGGGTGTAGTTATTTCGTCAGGCAACGGAGAAAAACCCATTCTCCAGCCCGAGAATAACAACACAGGACAGTCTGCTAGACCACTAGAAGAAGGAATCATTTCGTACAGAATCCTTCAGATGTGGGCTAGGGAAGCAAAGTCTCCAAGGTCTGCGCCTAACCTAGCAAAGGAAACTCATTCTCTATGCTAGGAAGACGCAGACCACAGACTAGAAACTCTGATGTTCTGCCCCAAACCCAAAAACCAGTCACTCTGATTACCGGGTCAGGACAGACACATCCCAGTATAGTTATACCTGAATATTATTCAGATAGAACAACTAGGACTAAGCCTAAGGCTTACTCAGAGGGAGAAAGGGATTGAACTTAATCTCCGGAGGAGAAAAGAACAACCGGGGATGTGTGCGAAGGTATACTAAAGCCCCATAGGCTACTAGCCTAGGTGCGGTGAGAATCGATTACCTAAATCACCGAAACTCTCTCGTATACAATCTTGGAGAAGAAAATTCAGCAATATCTTACATGTATAAATCTTTGCCTATAGCTTTAATAACATAACACTCGGAAAACTTATACCATGCATGAAAGTACTAGGGCCAGACGCCTAGGCTACTAAGCCTCACAAAGGGCAAGATCGGTTACCTAAATCGCCGAACTGAACACTAACGGCATCATATAAGAATTCCTAGAGGAGCTAACTAGCTAGATTTATTAAAGCATAATAACTGGGAACGTCACTCTGGCTAACTAAATGACCCATACATAGCTAGCGACAGCATCCGGGATGCCTCCGGTAGGCAACAGCTCTTGTTTACGTTAATATCACTTTTGATTTAATTCAAAACGACAAGAGGTGACATTTATACAAAGTAAAGATAATACTCAACTTTCCTGAGGCAAAAGAGGCCGAAGAGCGCATCATAAAGTTGAATAATATCCAAAAATACGAGAGATCACAAGGGAAAACACCGAGTAGTAGAGCTACACAAAAAGGAATAAAGATGGATCTGCCGTCTTTGTCAGATACACACTGGAAACGGAATAGGAGAGATACCTTATGAGCGGCTCTCTTTGCATTCTCATTTTTAGATTCTTGTCACTGTAAATCCTCTAAGCGTTAATACTGTTCGTGGTGAAGATAGCTATGTGGCGTCTCAAGAATACGTCCTCTGATATTATGCGATATCCCCGTTAGATTTATTTAGGGTTATTCGCTCCAGGAGTTAGAATTCTAGGTACCTTATGGTAAAATTCTCTGGGAATATCACTGTAGTCAAATATACCCTAGGAAGCTACCCTTTAGGAACTTCCATCAGGACGACATAGCCTGATTCCCCCCCCCCAAAAAAAAAAAGAAAAGAAAAATATATATATATATATATATATATATATATATATATATATATATATATACATATATATATATATATATATATATATATATATATATATATATATATATATTTGTGTGTGATTATGCGTGTGAGTTGTTTGTGTGTGTGTGTCTATTCGTTACTTAGGCGACGATGAGGGAGCCATCATGCAAGGAATAACTCAAAAAGGGTTGAAAAAGGGCGCACCCAAAAAACTACAACGCAGAAGGAATGCTGTGAACAAAAGGAATGACTCATCAGAGACGAACGGGAGCACCATAGGGGGAGAGGATATGTAATGGCTCCTCACTTATCCTTTCCCCTATTTGAATAGATTGGGTAAAGTCTGTTGGGGGTGTAGATATCTATTGTTATCTACGGATACGTCCCTGATTATCATAAAATGTGTAAGAGGTAAAATCAGACGAATCAGCTATAATGGCGGAAATGTGTCAATTTTGATTCCAAGTACAAATCCTGAATTCGACAAGAGGTAGTATGTTAGCCATGGCACCAGCCACCCGTTGAGATACTATCGCTAGAGAGTTAAGGGATCCTTTGACTAGCCTAACAGTACTACACTGGATCCTTCTTTCTGGTTACTGTTAATTTTCCCTTTGCCTACATATACACCGAATAGTTAGGCCTAGTCTTTACATATTCTCCTCTGTCCTCATACACTTGCTAACACTGAGATTACCAAACTTTTCTACTTCACCCAAGGGGTTACTGCACTGTCATCGTTCAGTGGCCTCTTTCCTCTAGGTAAATGTAGAAGAGACTCTTTGTCTATGGTAAGCAGCTCTTCTAGGAGAAGGACACTCCTAAATCAAACCATTGTTCTCTAGTCTAGGATAGAGCCATAGCCTTTGTACCATGGTCTTTCACTGTCTTGGATAAGAGTTCTATTGCTTGAGGGTACACTCGGGCACACTATTCCATCTTAGTTCTCTTCCTCTCGTTTTGTTAACGATTTTATAGTTTATATAGGAGATATTTATTGTCACATATAGAATGATTAAAGTAAAAATAAAAATATTAACTTATGTAAATGTGTAGGAAGTAGAGCGGCGGTAGCTGATCTATGACCTCATCTCCACAATCCCTAGCTAGTGTGGGATGTGGTTTAAACAGCTTTCCTTATTGCTTGATATTTGCTGATCCAAGCACACATGGAGTGTTTCCATGTCAACAGGTACACCGGGGAGCGGTTGCATCACCTCCCAACGCTACCAAGAAGCCAGACAAGCCATCATACCCTCCCCCAGCAATGTGTGAGAAATAAGAACAGCTGGGAAGCCAAGATGAGGCAATGAAATTCAAGCCCAAGATCAAGTTGGGTCAGACATGGCACACCTACAAAGGCCGAGGACAACTACGGAAATTGGAAGAGATCCCAGACAACAACTGTAGGAAGAGGGACCCCAGGCGACCCACAGCAATCAACCCACACATAAGAAACGTGGTAAAAAATCTGTATTATCTAAGATTAACGAATATGTTGTAAGGTTTTGTAAGTGTGTGAAGTAACGAGGTTGTAATTCCGTTTTCTTTACGAAATGTTAAAGTAAAATAAAGAACACTGGTTTTAATTGATGAAAGGAACTAGTCGAGTAAAATTTTTTCAGTTTTTAAACGTCGGGTTAAAACTGATTTTTCTTTTTTTTTAAATGAAAAATAATATATAGTATCATTTTGTTGTTGTGTGGATAAATAAGAAATTTTTTTTACACCGTGTAAACTGAATTTTCATTGCTTAGTTTCTTTGGTTTAAAGTAGTTTGTTTTTGTTATGTAAGACCTTCGTTTTAAAAGTATTTGTTGGAAAAGAAGTATGGCCACATGTTGAAATAATTTTGTGTTACAATGATAACAGTTACTGTATTTAATTCGAAAGAAGAAATGTTTCAGTCATAATTGAAATGCAGGAAGTTTGTAAATTCAGTGTTAGGACGTAATCTATGAAGTTTTTTATGATGTTCTCTGTAAGCATGTACTTAATGGAATTATAGTGAAAGGAGTGTGAATTGGGTACTTTGATAATTTGGGAATTGCGTGTCACAATATTTGTTCTTACGTAACATACCATATTGCTGATGATTAGTAGCCCTTGTAAGTTGTTATGAGACGTTTTACAAGAAAATGATAATCTGTTGCCTGTCAGTTTTTGTCAGAAGATCATTCTGATTAATGAAGACGAGTTTATAACGTAATAGTCGCACTAATTGCAGTTGTCAATACTTTTGTTAAGTAATTAGTAATTTGTCACGTCTGCAATTTAAAGACCTTGAATTTTACTTCTTTTAGTTACAGTGTTTCATAAGTGATTTGCTTTACAGTTTCAGTCTGATTGATGACACCGAGCATTATTAGCAAATTATTTTGAGAAAATAACGTCAAATGCGTTAACAGGGAGTACGAATGAGTTTAAAATTTGAAGGGTACCCGATTAGTCAGATGACATGAATGAAATGAATGATGACTCTATACAAATCCCTGGGAAAGCTTCGTGATATCATAGCTACTGTTGAAGAGCTCATCTTGAATTAGAGTGTTTTTTTTTTCTTTTTTTTTTATTGAAAAGAAATTCAAGATTTTAACAATTAACGTAATTCGTTTGACTCAGAAGTCAGAATTAAAACTTTGTTTTTCAACTCTGTAGAGAATTGTGTTTTTGAAAAATCATGACAATTAAAGAATTGATTGTTATTAAGTAGTATCTGGCAACCTGATAGAAAGAAGAGAATTTAAATTCTTACTTAGGTTGGTGTCAAAGAATAAAGTAAATGTTCGGAATGTGTGTAAAAACAGATATGTGTGACAAAGCAATTTTAAAATTTGTGATATCAGTTAGGATTTAGTGAATAAGAATGTCATGTTTCAGTAATAATCACCCATTTGAACAACAGTACAGAACCATTTACAAACAATGAGAAATTTAGAAAACAAAAGATGACCTAAAGTTCGTTACAAGCATGTGACAAAGGCGAGCTAGACACCATGTCGACATAAACCTTGAGTGACGCCTGTGTTTGGAAAACCGCTTGGTTTAGCATTAAGCTCTGAATCGTTGAGACACAGAAAAATAGTATACTTAACCAATTATTGTAGGAATGAGGAAGAATCCAAAGTACATTTAGGGGATAAATGTAGTTATCAAATGTAGTAAGTTTTTAAGAATAAGTATGCTCTCAACCGATTAACATAAGGGGATCGGATTATCAGGATAAACTTGGAGGTGAAGAATAAAATATAAATAGCCATACCAATGCCCCTCATTAATTAATTGATGTTTAATTAGAGAAAGTAACAGATGTTTTACGTCAGATTGTGCTAAAAAAAAAAAAATACATTCATATGTTAAATTATAACAAGAAAGGTGATTTTGTTAAAGATTAAGAGATTTGGTGAATCCCTGAGAGAAAGTCGAGTATTTTCATAATTCTATATCCTTTTAATTCTAGTGATAAGAGGCTAGTTAACTGTCCTTCAGATTTATGTAAGTTTCATTAACTGTTGTCTGGAAGCAGAGGGGACTGTCGTTACTATGAGTGTACAACATGCTGTTTTCTGTTCCGTTGTTTTCTGTTTACGCAGTTTGGTTATGCCATAATACGCTGTTTTATGTATGATTTAAGGAGGTAATTTAAAGGTTTTGAGCTCAAGATTGATTTTTCATTTTTCGATTTCAGGTTAATTTGTCGTTTTATATATATATATATATATATATATATATATATATATATATATATATATATGTATATATATATATATATATATATATATATATATATATATATATATATATATATATATATATATATATATATATGTATATATATATATATATATATATATATATATATATATATATATATATATATATATTTGCATGCTATAATTCCTAAGTTCTTTCTTTTCTGATCGTTTTAGTTATAAGTTCTATGCTAGATAAATAATGTGAGAAAATTACAAGAGTTGTGTAAGAATTGTGAAAATATCAGGTACAGTGTGAAAGAATATAGTAGAATCTGAACTGTTGTTATGCTCTGAGCATGGGAAATGCTATACTTTGCGAAAGATTTTGATGATTGAGGCAAAGTAAGCGTCAGATCATTTGGCCCATGTAAGCCATGTGCGTGAAATTTTTTTATCATACGATTGTGTGTGTAAGTGTATGAGAAGCGCAGAGAGAGAGAGAGAGAGAGAGAGAGAGAGAGAGAGAGAGAGAGAGAGAGAGAGAGAGAGAGAGAGAGAGAGAGAGAAGTTGCACACGCGCAAGAGCGGCGTCAATATGTTCTTAGATTAAGAGGTAAAAAAATGCAGAAGAGCAAGTACAACATTTGTGAGATATTTCAGTGGAAAATTAAGTAAGAAAGAATTATTTTTATTTCCAATGATTAGAGCTTCAGTTACGATATTCCTGTCTTGATTAGTTTACAGAATCAATTATTGTTACCTATTCTAGGGAGAATTAGCCTCATGGTGAATGAGTTTCTTTATTTCATCATGCCAATTGAAGTATATATGCGTTTTATTTATTTGTTATTTCAGCCAAAGGCAAAGGCAAAGGCAAAGGCAAATTTTATTCTATCGACCCCTTCCGGAGTATGAGAATTACAAAATTACACAGATATATATATTTTACACAAAAACTACAAAAAGAAGAGACCAATAGATTACAACTATATTTATGTACACATATATTCAGTAAGTACATAATTAACGCATAAAAGGTATTCTGACAAAGGAAAGTACATACATTGAAAAATAATACCAGAATAATGAAAATCCTAGAAAGTATTAAATCTAAAATAAAGACATTATAAGGTTAACAAACCTTGCAAGTCTTTTCAGTTCTCTAGCATTACTTGTATTGAGGAGCAGACTGAATTTAAAAGTGGTAGGTCTTCTACAATAGTAGGGCTTTAGGTATCTCTATCTTATTTCTCTAATCACAGGACAAACTAAAACATAATGGTATTCATCCCCAACTTCAATGCCGTTGCATAGTGTGCAAGAGTGCTGATTCTCTTGCCTAGAATATCTTTCAGTTGCTACAGGAAGTTTGTGGGTACCACACCTATATTTACTAAGGGCAATTCTTTCTGGAATATCTAAATTTATAATATACTTTTCTTGGCCAAATTCTGTCTTAAAAAGTTTATAATTACTACACAATATATTTCTTTCTACTTCTGCATACCACTGTTGTCTCTCTATATCTTTGAGTTTCATTTCTAGGCTATTTATTATCCACGTGTGATTGAAATTTTCTGGATGCTCCCATATATTTGACATACCACATGAATCAAGGATAGTTTTAATTTTATGGATCCAACTAGACTTATACTCATTCGACTCGTATAGAATTCTAAGAAAACGATAAAAAACATTTGACAATTTAGACGCCTTTGATTTTACAATTCTCAACCAAAATCCAATCATCCGTTTGCAAATAGATATTTCAATTTTGAATCTGCCAAGATCCCCATATACCATGCAGTTTGCTGTTCGCTTGTTCACACAGAGCTGATTTTTCATGAACTTCTTGTGAAATGCTTCAACATGATCTAGTTTGTGGTAACCCCATATTTCACAACCGTAAGTCAAAATTGGTACAACTAGAGCATCGAATAGATCACAGTTGATATCAATGGGTAATTCATGTTTTTTACATTTAATTAACATACTAAATAATGCTCTGCGTGCTTGAATGACTTGTTTCTTAATAGCTTTATCCATTTTACCATTATAATTGAACGTAGTACCAAGGTAAATATAATCATCTACAATTTCGATGCTCTCCTCACCATATTTAAAATTCGGGACATTTCTAACTTTTCCTCTAGAAAATACAACTACTTTAGTTTTTGAAACATTAATTTGAAGTTTCCAAGTATCACAATATTCTTTTACTTTGTTTAAGGCGTTTTGTAATTCCTTTGGGGATTCAGCCATTACAATAGTATCATCAGCATAAAGCAAAACATAAATACGCAAAAACATTTCTATGTGAGTAAAACAGTTAGAATAGTTAACCTATTAAATGCCTTGGGGTAGTAAAAGTTATATATATATACATATATATATATATATATATATATATATATATATATATATATATATATATATATATATATATATGTATGTATATATATATATATACACATATATATTTATAGGTGCAGATATCATTGCACCATAATAGCATTCGACATCAATGGAATAAACATGTATATATATATGTATATATATATATGTATATATATATATATATATATATATATATATGTATGTATATATATATATATATATATATATATATATATATATATATATATATATATATATATACACATATATATTTATAGGTGCAGATATCATTGCACCATAATAGCATTCGACATCAATGGAATAAACATGTCCTTTGATTACTCTGAATGTCTGGATGGACAATCTAATAATGTTCCTTAATCGATGCATGAAATTCAATTGTTGCCTCGGTCCATTTAAGCTCGTTTGAAAGTTTATGAATCCTTTGAAACACTGTCTTTTCATGTTTTCTTTTAAGCCGTTTTAGGCTTAAGCTTAAGATTTCGCAATACGTACATACATTCATACATACATACATACATACATACATGGTATCAGAATGTTCTAGATCTTTCAAAGTAATGTTTTTAATACATGGTAGTCGCATTGTTAGTATCCTCTTTGCGTTTTCAGGAATGGGAATTGGGGATTTGGTCGTTTCCCGAAAAGAGAGAGAGAGAGAGAGAGAGAGAGAGAGAGAGAGAGAGAGAGAGAGAGAGAGAGAGAATTGATGACTTGGCGTCTCGTTTTTAGCAAAATATTTAGAAAATGGTTAATGCCATTTCTTTAATTCATAACTTTTTGTTGCCGATGGTTATAATGAACAAAAAATAAAAAAAAGAAATAACCCGCTTGTGTGGTAAGGTAGTAATCGTTGAAATTATAATTTTGTTTCCAAAAAGATAACAATGCC
Organism: Palaemon carinicauda; assembly: GCF_036898095.1. Classification (NCBI taxonomy): domain Eukaryota; kingdom Metazoa; phylum Arthropoda; class Malacostraca; order Decapoda; family Palaemonidae; genus Palaemon; species Palaemon carinicauda. The sequence continues at coordinate 85,727,786 of NC_090744.1, read as the reverse complement.
CTAAAATATTTTTCCAATTCTTATAGAAAAACATTTGAAATAACACTGTTCCGTATAGTTTTGGTAGACTGCGCAAGTAAAATAATCACGTCTGCTTACTGTTAGAACTTTTTTTAATTCTGTAGAAATATGATCTAACCGATTTCATAATTTCTCTTTGTGTGATCAAATGGGCTTAGGGAACAGAAATGAAATGCAACCAATAGATTAATCAAAATCAAAATAAAGGAAAAATATATATGAATGCATGTGAAGAAATTTATGTATTCTCAACGTCATTAACAAAATGCTTGCGAAGCTGGGCTAAGAATATTTCATGGATTTTAAAGTAAAGTTTTATCTGCAGTGATAATATCTTTCAGGCAAAACAAAATAGTCCTTAAATTCTACAATGTACATTTTGTATATTGTTGTTTTACGGTGCTTTAAATTATTCACATTTAGTGGGGGTCTACCTTCTTTTAACGTTGCTGCGAATTATGCACAGATGCAGGGCTGCATGCGGAAAAGGGAAATGGTTTTATAAATCTTTCTTGCTCTATCTACTGTTTCATTTGTCCTTGATTATGGTAAGGTTGCTCATTATTATTATTATTATTATTATTATTATTATTATTATTATTATTATTATTATTATTATTATTATTATTATTATTATTATTATTAGCTGAACTCTGGACGGATACTATTTATGTGTTCGCCTGTGTCCCTCGCAGATGTCGCTCACTATTACGTAGTTCCCTGCATTGTTGCTACATTCAACATTACATTTAAGAAGGCTACGTGATATCTGTGACTTTTCAATTGTAGATATTACCATGGAATTTGGTAGGAACAGAGAAACAATGTTTCCCATCAATCCCTGAAATTTTCATTTGGATATGTCAATTATTCTAGGAACAATTTACCCCTCCGCCAAAAATATCCATTCAGCTTATACCGAAATAAACGTTTGTTGTTTTTCTATCGCAGATATCAACATGAAAATTGGTATTGGCAAAGTAAATATTCATCCCATAAATCCTTGAAAATTGTATTTACATATGTGAAGTATACTACGAATAATTTACAGCGCCGCCGAAAATCGGCTTTCCGCGGATAGCGAGAATTGGCTACTGTGACTTTCCTATGGCAAGTATCAATACGAAAATTTATATGAATGTAGTTCATAAAACCCTGAGAAAATAATTTGGATATCTGTAAAACTCTAATAGTAGTTTGCTCCTTCTCACTGATTTTTTAGCTAAAAGTCGTTACGAACAAAAGTGACAGCTAGGGCATGCCTAGAGTAGGTATGAACATGGAAGTTGCCGGAAACAAAGCTTATATATATGTATATATAAATCCTGATAATTTCTTAAATTTTCATTTGAATATATTAATTTGTATAGGAGTTATTGAATGCGCTGCTGAAAATATCAGCTGGTCAACCAACCCAACGCCCACCACACCCCAAAATCTAAGGTTAGGAATGAATAAGGTACGGGTTTGATGAGATAAATTCAGCATTTCATATAAAGTCACTCTCTTCGTTCGCAACAATTAATATCATTATCATTACTATTATGAATGAATGAATGAATGATTTGAAGTTCTCTGGAATTCTGACTTCGAAGGTCGTTGACGCCGATAACGTTTATTATGAATAAAGTTTAAAAGAATATTCAATTAAAACCAGAAAAGTAAATGTGTTATGAAAGTTAAATAGCCTTAAGAAGACCTGCTTCTAATACAAATTTGAAAATGCCACTAACATTGCACGACACATCATGTCCAAGGATCTTGGCAAGGATGAACCTGCCATTCTCACCCGAGCCTCAAACAGATATCTATTTCCTATTATTATTATTATTATTATTATTATTATTATTATTATTATTATATAAACAACGTTTGGGACATTATCCCCACCAGATTCCATGTTGTTAAGAATATATTTGTAAAAAACAATAAAAAAAAGTATGACAAAATATAAAGAAACAATGAGTTGATTCTAATTAGAATTAGAATTTCAGTTAAAATTCCTTTCTGCTGAAGGCAGAGTTATCCAAGTTTAAACTATGTTAATTCCTATTTTCAGTAAAAACTGTTTCCAACAATATTAAGTTGGTCTTAAAAAGACTTTTCTATAAATAGCAAAATCCACATGGCTAAAATTGTTATTACAAGAGTCATGGCAATGGTTTTTTATAAAAGATTAAGAAGGTTAACCTTGTGGTAGAAGGGTCCTGCTCTATGTCCTAAGTTTTATAAGACAACATATTGTTGAACTACCCACGTATGCGAGTTTCTCATTACTCTGCTTACTGCCAAAAACATCAGCCAAACGGTTACGGTTTCCTTTAGGCAGTGAGTGAAGGAATATCTGGTTCATGTAAAGTAGGAAATATTAAATCTATACTAAAGATTGTAGATTTAAGAGTAGACTACTATGTATGTTTGAGTCGTTGTACTAGAAATGGTTTCTTTAATGGTCAAATTGCATTCTTTTCAACGGAAGCGTAAATTCTGAGTAAAATCTCTTAGCTGAGTATAGTTAAGTCACTGTCAGCAGAGTAACGGAAGGAAATTAAGATGCCTGTCCTATGATCTAAGTCTAGTTTTTATGTAGTGCCATGGGTCTTAGCTAGATATGTACTGTGCATCATAAGGAACTGGCTATCCTTTGATGTATCTCGACAACGAATCCTCTATGGATCTTATCAGTCTATGGAAAGAGAGCATGACAGAATGGCACCCCGTCCCGGACGTAGCAGGGTGCTAAGAATCTCCCGGTTTACAAATACCAAAGATAAACTGAGAATTAGTAATCGGAATGTTAGAACTATGAATCAGATTAGGAAGTTACAGCAAATGGAGAATGAATTTATGAAATAAGTTTTGGATATCATAGCCCTAAGTGACACACGTAGGGGGATAGGTAAGGAAATCTTACACCAAGGAAATATATATACAGTATATATATATATATATATATATATATATATATATATATATATATATATATATGTGTGTGTGTGTGTGTGTATGTGTGTGTACTTGTGTGTGTATATATATATATATATATATATATATATATATATATATATATATATATATATATATATATATATACGTACATATATATATATATATATATATATATATACATATATATATATATATATATATATATATATATATATATATGTATATATATACATGCATATAAGTGATAATACCCCAGATAATTATGTGTAAACTCATACATTATATTTTCGAAGTAATGAATTGGTTAAAATTAGTTACATATTTCTAGTAGGACTAGGATATTTTAAAAGTAACTGATGTGAATTTATTCGGAAAAAAAAGATAGATATTGATTCATTTACACATATTTCATCCATCGTTTGTGGGTGTACCAACCGTGTGTCACACGATCGTACATAAATTATTTTGTATATATTATGATTGTATCTGCGCTCTTCCCTCGCACTAAAAAGAACCTGAATAATCATGTCTCCGGTTTCCCTCTGTAACATTGTCACTTTCTCGAACATGTATTTTCCTGTTGCCTTGAGGTTTTGTATATAAAGTAGAGTGTTCCTTAATAAAGTACTCAGTTGATTGCATCCTGCCTTTGAGTTCACAACCCTCTCTCGGCCCATCACATTGGTGACCCCGGAAGTCGACTTGCTCCCACCGCCTTCCACCCCCACCCCCTCGCCCCTCCATCGTTGGTACTATGGCGAACTCTACGGCAGTTGGTGCTGCGGCCGCTCCATTCAAACTTTCATCATTTGCCAGCGGAGAGGCGTTTGCTTGGTTTCAGCGTGCAGAAGTCCAGTTTCGCATCAGGGGCGTGACTCGCTCAACCACCAAAGCGGATTATGTTCTCGCGGCGATAGCCGAGGACACCTTCCCAGAAATATCCGACTGGCTTTGTGAACAAGGAGACACCCCAATAGCGTATGACGCCCTCAAAACATACCTTCTGCAGCAGTACTCGCCATCGCCAGCCGCCCATATAGCAAAGCTTTTTCAGCTCTCGCAACAACCGTTGGGGGACCAAAGGGCTTCGCTTGCCCTCAGGGAAATGACCAGTATCGCTCGCCTTCAACCTGCCACAGACAGCTCTCTTCGTGAGGTGAACCTACTTCGTGCCCTTTGGATACGCCGTTTACCCACCATACCCGATGTCGATAGTTTACCCATAAAGGACTTGATGACCAAAGCCGACGCCCTTATGGACAGCCACTTCAAGACCTCCATCAACGCCTCCACCCCTGACGAAGAGGATGCCTATTCAACGTCAACCGAAGCTGACATGAATACCGTAGGACATACACGCCTACCCCGTGACGTGCCGAAGTAGCGACAAAGCCGCCCACCACCCACCTATCGCTCGCGCCCCAACGAACGACTTCTACAGCCACTTACTGCCTCCCATCCGCCGCAGTTTTGCTACTACCATTTCAGATTCGGGGCAACCGCGAAGAGATGTGCCGAGGATTGTCAGTGGCCAAAAAACATGTAAGTAGGCCATCGCTCGTGGCGGTGGCCTCCCGTGTTTCTAATCTTTTCTTTTTACAGGATGCAGGAACGGGCGTGCGATTTTTGGTAGACACGGGTGCTTGTCGTTCTCTTTTGCCAAGGAAACTCTTCAAGGCACGACATAGTCTGTCTACATCTGCCGAAATCCGCTTGGTAGCTGCCAACAGATCTGCAATACCCACCTACGGTTACGAGAACCTCACATTATCGTTCGGAAACGGTAAATTCAATTGGAAGTTTCTCGTTGCTGACGTCATAATGCCAATCCTCGGTGCGGATTTCCTCTCTCATTTCCACCTTCTGGTCGATGTCGCCCACCGACGATTGGTCAACGCAGACTCGTACTTGTCGACACCTCTTCAACCCGGCCCCTCTAACCTCGCTCTCCACATCAGCGCACCCACGGATGCCTACGCCCACCTCCCTACGTCTTACCCGGAAGTTTTCCGTCCAGAACTTCGCCAAACGGCCACGGTTCCTGCCAAGCACGGTATTTATCACCATATCAAGACGACGGGACCCCCAGTCTTCGCAAAATTCAGACGTCTGGCACCGGAACGATTGGCAGCCGCCAAACAGACGTTCGCCGAAATGGAGGAAATGGGCCTTTGCCAAAAGGCCTCCAGCCCATGGTCGTCATCCTTACACATTGTTCTGAAGAAAGACAGCTCCCTCCGTCCGTGCGGGGATTACAGGCGCCTGAATATGCAAACAGAACCGGATCACTACCCCCTCCCAAACATTGCCGACGTGACCTCCTACCTGCACAAAGCGAAGGTTTTCTCTACGCTCGACCTCCTGAAGGGGTATTATCAGGTGCCTATGAACCCAGAAGACATCCCCAAGACCGCCATCACCACTCCGTTTGGTACATACACCTTCAATTACTCCTGTTTTGGCCTTCGTAATGCTGGGGCAACGTTTCAACGTCTCATGGAGAGTCACACATGAAATTCTAGAAGTAATATTATCAATGTATGATGAGGAGCAATTGTCCTTAACCTACTTGAAATCATACTTTGAGTTTTGTTAAGATTCAACTTCATGCGCCATAACTTGCACCGCACTTTAATTTTAGCTAGATCTCTATCCTGGGACTCGGCAACCCTAGATCTACACTCAGGAGAAGGAATTGATGCAAATAGAGTAGAATCATCTGCATATGCAACGAGCTTGCTTCTAGGCTAAAGTACATGTCATGAGTATATAATATGAAAAGTAATGGGCCTTGAACACTACCCTGAGGAACACCAGATATCTCATTCCTATACTCACTCTGGTGCCTATAAACAACAACTCTTCACAATCTATAGCTTAGAAATTCAATAATGGGGCTATGAAAAGACCTACCAACTACCAATTGTTTGAGTTTGAAAACTAGGGCCTCATGATTAACACAGTCAAATGCAGCACTAAAGTTAAGGCCAGTCATTAGAACTTCCTGACCAATATCAAGTGTATTATCAAAATACAACTTTCACCTTCATTAACTTTTTAAACTTATATTTGAAATAGCTTGGCACTTCTCGGTCTAATATCACGTAGAGGTAATAGCACCATGGGTCCTTAAAATTTTGTTTTTTTTCACATAATAACCATATTCTGTTTAACCCACCAATTTGCCCTTTCAAAGAGATTTCTTGAAATAAATTTATAATGTATATACTCATGACAAATCAGCAGTTAGCAATATATCTCTAATGGAATACTTTAACACTACCTGAATCTTGCATTCACCGAAATATCAGATTGTATACTGTAGATATATTCTAACAACAAGTAAGAAAATAGATGGACACGGGCACGATATATATTGGAAACGACTGATAACATATGGGCATTAAGAATGACAGAAGGGGACCTAGAGATTGCGAAAGAAGCAGGGAAAGGAAAAACAGGCGATTGTTTGACAAGCTAGGAAAATTACGGGTATAGACTGGCATAGAAAGCTTATAAACATTCACAAATGAAAGACATGGCTTAGGCCTTTGTCCTGCAAGAGACTAGTTACGATTAATGATAATAATGATGATGATGACATATATCGTTCACTCTTTTTATCACAACATTTACAAACAGCTCCCCTCCTCAATTAAAAAAGGTTTTCATTATATGCCAGTACAAGTATAAAGAAGTTTACGCCTGTCCCTATCAACTACATATGTAATATATATATATATAAATATATATATATATATATATATATATATATATATATATATATATATATATATATATATATATATATATATATATATATATTACATGTTTAAAACACATGACCCAAGAGGTCACTGTGGAAGTAGGAGAAGTGTTAG